>NC_088227.1:44589910-44754910 GCF_036934945.1 Oncorhynchus masou masou | reverse complement strand
CTCTCTCTCTCTCTCTATCTCCCTCTCCGCCCCTCTCTCTCTCTTTCTCCCTCTCCGCCCCTCTCTCTCTCTTTCTCCCTCTCCGTCCGTCCCTCTCTCTCTTTCTCCCTCTCTGCCCCTCTCTCTCTTTCTCCCTCTCCGCCCCTCTCTCTCTTTCTCCCTCTCCTCCCCTCTCTCTCTCTTTCTCCCTCTCCGCCCCTCTCTCTCTCTTTCTCCCTCTCCGTCCGTCCCTCTCTCTCTTTCTCCCTCTCTGCCCCTCTCTCTCTTTCTCCCTCTCCGCCCCTCTCTCTCTATCTCCCTCTCCGCCCCTCTCTCTCTCTTTCTCCATCTCTGCCCCTCTCTCTCTCTTTCTCCCTCTCTGCCCCTCTCTCTCTCTTTCTCCATCTCTGCCCCTCTCTCTCTCAGAAACAGACACTACAGATACAGACACTACAGATACAGACACTACAGATACAGATACAGACACTACAGATACAGATACAGATACAGACACTACAGATACAGATACAGATATAGACACTACAGATACAGATACAGATACAGACACTACAGATACAGACACTACAGATACAGATACAGACACTACAGATACAGATACAGATACAGACACTACAGATACAGATACAGATACAGACACTACAGATACAGATACAGACACTACAGATACAGACACTACAGATACAGATACAGATATAGACACTACAGATACAGATACAGATACAGACACTACAGATACAGACACTACAGATACAGATACAGACACTACAGATACAGATACAGATATAGACACTACAGATACAGATACAGATACAGACACTACAGATACAGACACTACATATACAGATACAGACACTACAGATACAGATACAGATACAGATACAGACACTACAGATACAGATACAGATACTACAGATACAGATACAGACACTACAGATACAGATACAGATACAGACACTACAGATACAGATACAGATACAGACACTACAGGTACAGATACAGATACAGATACAAACACTACAGATACAGATACAGAAACAAACACTACAGGGACAGATACAGAAACAAACACTACAGGGACAGATACAGATACAGACACTACATATACAGATACAGATACTACAGATACAGGTACAGATACAGACACTACAGATACAGATACAGACACTACAGATACAGATACAGATACAGATACAGATACAGACACTACAGATACAGATACAGACACTACAGATACAGATACAGATACAGACACTACAGGTACAGATACAGATACAGATACAAACACTACAGATACAGATACAGAAACAAACACTACAGGGACAGATACAGATACAGACACTACAGATACAGATACAGACACTACAGATACAGATACAGACACTACAGATACAGATACAGACACTACAGATACAGACACTACAGATACAGATACAGATACAGATACAGATACAGACACTACAGGTACAGATACAGATACAGATACAGATACAGATACAGATACAGACACTACAGGTACAGATACAGATACAGACACTACAGATACAGATACAGATACAGATACAGGTACAGATACAGATACAGATATAGACACTACAGATATAGATACAGACACTACAGATACAGATACAGATATAGACACTACAGATACATATACCGATACAGACACTACAGATACAGACACTACAGATACAGACACTACAGATACAGATACAGATACAGGTACAGATACAGATACAGACACTATGGATACAGATACAGATATAGACACTACAGATACAGATACAGACACTACAGATACAGATACAGGTACAGATACAGATACAGACACTACAGATACAGATACAGATACAGGTACAGATACAGATACAGACACTACGGATACAGATACAGATACAGACACTACCGATACAGACACTACAGATACAGACACTACAGATACAGATACAGATACAGACACTACGGATACAGATACAGATACAGGTACAGATACAGATACAGACACTACGGATACAGATACAGATACAGATACAGGTACAGATACAGACACTACAGATACAGATACAGATACAGGTACAGATACAGACACTACAGATACAGACACTACAGATGCAGATACAGACACTACAGATACAGGTACAGATACTACAGATACAGACACTACAGATACAGATACAGATACAGACAATACAGATACAGATACAGATACAAACACTACAGATACAGATACAGATGCAAACACTACAGATACAGATACAGATACAGACACTACAGGTAGAGATACAGATACAGATACAAACACTACAGATACAGATACAGAAACAAACACTACAGGGACAGATACAGATACAGATACAGATACAGACACTACAGATACAGATACAGATACAGACACTACAGATACAGATACAGATACAGATACAGACAATACAGATACAGATACAGACACTACAGATACAGATACAGATACAGACACTACATATACAGATACAGAAACAAACACTACAGATACAGAAACAGATATAGACACTACATATACAGATACAGAAACAAACACTACAGATACAGATACAGATACAGATACAGACACTACAGATACAGATACAGATATAGACACTACAGATACAGAAACAGAAACAAACACTACAGATACAGATACAGATACAGATACTACATATACAGATACAGATATAGACACTACATATACCGATACAGACACTACAGATAGAGACACTACAGATACAGATACAGATACAGACACTACAGATACAGACACTACAGATACAGACACTACAGATACAGACACTACAGATACAGATACAGATACAGGTACAGATACAGATACAGACACTACAGATACAGACACTACAGATACAGATACAGATACAGACACTACAGATACAGATACAGATACAGACAATACAGATACAGATACAGATACAGATACAGAAACAAACACTACAGACACAGATACAGATACAAACACTACAGATACAGATACAGATACAGACAATACAGATACAGATACAGATACAGAAACAAACACTACAGGTACAGATACAGATACAGAAACAAACACTACAGGTACAGATACAGATACAGATACAAACACTACAGATACAGATACCGAAACAAACACTACAGATACAGATACAGACACTACAGATACAGATACTACAGATACAGATACAGACACTACAGATACTACAGATACAGATACAAACACTACAGACACTACAGATAAAGATACAGATACAGAGACATACATTACAGATACAGATACAGATACAGACAGTACAGATACAGACACAACAGATACAGATACAGATACAGACACTACAGATACAGATACAGACACTACAGATACAGACACTACAGACACTACAGATACAGGCACTACAGATACAGATATAGATACAGATACAGACACTACAGACACTACAGATACAGATACAGACACTACAGATACAGGTACAGACACTACAGATACAGATACAGATACTACAGATACAGATACAGATACTACAGATACAGATACAGACACTACAGATACAGATACAGATACTACAGATACAGATACAGATACAGACACTACAGATGCAGATACAGATACTACAGATACAGACACTACAGACACTACAGATACAGATACAGATACAGACACTACAGATACAGATACAGACACTACAGATACAGGTACAGATACTACAGATACAGATACATACACTACAGATACATATACAGACACTACAGATACAGATACAGACACTACAGATACAGATACATACACTACAGATACAAATACAGATACAGATACAGATACAGATACAGACACTACAGATACAGATACAGACACTACAGATACAGATACATACACTACAGATACATATACAGATACAGATTCAGATACAGACACAGGCACTACAGATACAGATACAGACACTACAGATACAGGTACAGATATTACAGATACAGATACAGACACTACAGATACAGATACAGACACTACAGATACAGATACAGATACAGACACTACAGATACAGATACATACACTACAGATACATATACAGATACAGATACAGATACAGATACAGACACTACAGATACAGATACAGACACTACAGATACAGATACAGACACTACAGATACAGATACAGACACTACAGATACAGATAAAGATACAGACACTACAGATACAGATACAGACACTACAGATACAGACACTACAGATACAGACACTACAGATACAGATACAGGTACAGATACAGATACAGATACAGACACTACAGATACAGATACAGATACAACAGTTACAGACACTACAGATACAGATACAGACACTACAGATACAGACACTACAGATACAGATACAGATACAGACACTACAGATACAGACACTACGTATACAGATATAGAGACTACAGATACAGGTACAGATACAGATACAGATACAGACACTACAGATACAGATACAGATACAGATACAGATACAGACACTACAGATACAGATACAGATACAGATACAAACACTACAGATACAGATACAGATACAGATACAGATACAGATACAAACACTACAGATACAGATACAGATACTACATATACAGATACAGATACAGACACTACAGATACAGATACAGATACAGATACAAACACTACAGATACAGATACAGATACAGATACAAACACTACAGATACAGATACAGATACAAACACTACAGATCCAGATACAGATACTACATATACAGTTACAGATACAGATACAGACACTACAGATACAGACACTACAGATACAGACACTACAGATACAGATACAGACACTACAGATACAGATACAGGTACAGATACAGATACAGATACAGATACAGGTCAAAGTCTTGTGAAGGATTGCATTCTCCCTTTCTATTGTCTTTCTATCTCGCCGTCATTGACCGCATCAGCAACTTTTCTCCCCTCAAAGTGCTGAGTTCCAAAGCCTGTCTGGTCACATTTGGCTTTCAATGTCTCAATCTGACATTCCTCACAATCTGTTTGCTTGGGGCTCCCAGGATCAAGGCTTGTGAATGGATGGTTGGATGAATCTCTCTCTGTGATAGTGGTCTGTTGGGTTGTGGTACAGTATCTCTCACTGTGATAGTATTCAGTTGGGTTGTGGTAGTATTCAGTTGGGTTGTGGTAGTATTCAGTTGGGTTGTGGTAGAGTAGAGATGTATAATATATTTTCCTCCATCTCTTTTACCACTGCTGTCTGTCTACCTCTCAGACTGGAGCCCCCACACCTACCTCTCAGACTGGGGCCCCCACACCTACCTCTCAGACTGGGGCCCCACACCTACCTCTCAGACTGGGGCCCCCACAACAACCTCTCAGACTGGGGCCCCCACACCTACCTCTCAGACTGGGGCCCACACACCTACCTCTCAGACTGGGGCCCCCACACCTACCTCTCAGACTGGGGCCCCCACACCTACCTCTCAGACTGGGGCCCCCACACCTACCTCTCAGACTGGGGCCCCCACACCTACCTCTCAGACTGGGGCCCCCACACCTACCTCTCAGACTGGGGCCCCCACACCTACCTCTCAGACTGGGGCCCCCACACCTACCTCTCAGACTGGGGCCCCCACACCTACCTCTCAGACTGGGGCCCCCACAACAACCTCTCAGACTGGGGCCCCCACACCTACCTCTCAGACTGGGGCCCACACACCTACCTCTCAGACTGGGGCCCCCACACCTACCTCTCAGACTGGGGCCCCCACACCTACCTCTCAGACTGGGGCCCCCACACCTACCTCTCAGACTGGGGCCCCCACACCTACCTCTCAGACTGGGGCCCCCACACCTACCTCTCAGACTGGGGCCCCCACACCTGCCTCTCAGACTGGGGCCCCCACACCAACCTCTCAGACTGGGGCCCCCACACCTACCTCTCAGACTGGGGCCCCCACACCTACCTCTCAGACTGGGGCCCCCACACCTACCTCTCAGACTGGGGCCCCCACACCTACCTCTCAGACTGGGGCCCCCACCTATCTACCTCTCAGACTGGGGCCCCCACACCTACCTCTCAGACTGGGGCCCCCACACCTACCTCTAAGACTGGGGCCCCCACACCTACCTCTCAGACTGGGGCCCCCACACCTACCTCTCAGACTGGGGCCCCCACAACAACCTCTCAGACTGGGGCCCCCACACCTACCTCTCAGACTGGGGCCCCCACACCTGCCTCTCAGACTGGGGCCCCCACACCTACCTCTCAGACTGGGGCCCCCACAACAACCTCTCAGACTGGGGCCCCCACACCTACCTCTCAGACTGGGGCCCACACAACAACCTCTCAAACTGGAGCCCCCACACCTACCTCTCAGACTGGGGCCCCCACACCAACCTCTCAGACTGGGGCCCCCACACCTACCTCTCAGACTGGGGCCCCCACATCTACCTCTCAGACTGGGGCCCCCACACCTACCTCTCAGACTGGGGCCCCCACATCTACCTCTCAGACTGGGGCCCCCACATCTACCTCTCAGACTGGGGCCCCCACACCTACCTCTCAGACTGGGGCCCCCACACCTACCTCTCAGACTGGGGCCCACACACCTACCTCTCAGACTGGGGCCCCCACACCTACCTCTCAGACTGGGGCCCCCACACCTACCTCTCAGACTGGGGCCCCCACACCTACCTCTCAGACTGGGGCCCCCACACCTACCTCTCAGACTGGGGCCCCCACACCTACCTCTCAGACTGGGGCCCCCACATCTACCTCTCAGACTGGGGCCCCCACATCTACCTCTCAGACTGGGGCCCCCACACCTACCTCTCAGACTGGGGCCCCCACACCTACCTCTCAGACTGGGGCCCACACACCTACCTCTCAGACTGGGGCCCCCACACCTACCTCCACACCTCAGACTGGGGCCCCCACACCTACCTCTCAGACTGGAGCCCCCACATCTACCTCTCAGACTGGGGCCCCCACAACTACCTCTCAGACTGGGGCCCCCACACCTACCTCTCAGACTGGGGCCCACACACCTACCTCTCAGACTGGGGCCCCCACACCTACCTCTCAGACTGGGGCCCCCACACCTACCTCTCAGACTGGGGCCCCCACACCTGCCTCTCAGACTGGGGCCCCCACACCTACCTCTCAGACTGGGGCCCCCACACCTACCTCTCAGACTGGGGCCCCCACACCTACCTCTAAGACTGGGGCCCCCACACCTACCTCTCAGACTGGGGCCCCCACACCTACCTCTCAGACTGGGGCCCCCACACCTGCCTCTCAGACTGGGGCCCCCACACCTGCCTCTCAGACTGGGGCCCCCACACCTACCTCTCAGACTGGGGCCCCCACACCTACCTCTCAGACTGGGGCCCCCACACCTACCTCTCAGACTGGGGCCCCCACACCAACCTCTCAGACTGGGGCCCCCACACCTACCTCTCAGACTGGGGCCCCCACACCTACCTCTAAGACTGGGGCCCCCACACCTACCTCTAAGACTGGGGCCCCCACATCTACCTCTAAGACTGGGGCCCACATATCTACCTCTCAGACACTACTTTAGACCAGAGCCCTATTCCCTACATAGTGCACTACGTTTGACCAGGGCCTAATTCCCTATATAGTGCACTACTTTAGACCAGAGCCCTATTCCCTATATAGTGCACTACTTTAGACCAGAGCCCTATTCCCTATAATGTGCACTACTTTAGACCAGAGCCCTATTCCCTACATAGTGAACTACTTTAGACCAGTGCCCTATTCCCTATAATGTGCACTACTTTAGACCAGAGCCCTATTCCCTATAATGTGCACTACTTTAGACCAGAGCCCTATTCCCTATATAGTGCACTACTTTAGACCAGAGCCCTATTCCCTACATAGTGCACTACGTTTGACCAGGGCCTAATTCCCTATATAGTGCACTACTTTAGACCAGAGCCCTATTCCCTATATAGTGCACTACTTTAGACCAGAGCCCTATTCCCTATATAGTGCACTACTTTAGACCAGAGCCCTATTCCCTACATAGTGAACTACTTTAGACCAGAGCCCTATTCCCTATATAGTGCACTACTTTAGACCAGAGCCCTATTCCCTATAATGTGCACTACTTTAGACCAGAGCCCTATTCCCTACATAGTGAACTACTTTAGACCAGAGCCCTATTCCCTATATAGTGCACTACTTTAGACCTGAGCCCTATTCCCTATATAGTGCACTACTTTAGACCAGATTCCTGTTCCCTATATAGTGCACTACTTTAGACCAGAGCCCTATTCCCTACATAGTGAACTACTTTAGACCAGAGCCCTATTCCCTATATAGTGAACTACTTTAGACCAGAGCCCTATTCCCTATATAGTGCACTACTTTAGACCAGAGCCCTATTCCCTATATAGTACACTACTATAGACCAGAGCCCTATTCCCTATATAGTGCACTACTTTAGACCTGAGCCCTATTCCCTATATAGTGCACTACTTTAGACCAGATTCCTATTCCCTATATAGTGCACTACTTTAGACCAGAGCCCTATTCCCTATATAGTGCACTACTTTAGACCAGAGCCCTATTCCCTATATAGTGCACTACTTTAGACCAGAACCCTATTCCCTACATAGTGAACTACTTTAGACCAGAGCCCTATTCCCTATATAGTGAACTACTTTAGACCAGAGCCCTATTCCCTATATAGTGCACTACTTTAGACCAGAGCCCTATTCCCTACATAGTACACTACTTTAGACCAGAGCCCTATTCCCTATATAGTACACTACTATAGACCAGAGCCCTATTCCCTATATAGTGCACTACTTTAGACCTGAGCCCTATTCCCTATATAGTGCACTACTTTAGACCAGATTCCTATTCCCTATATAGTGCACTACTTTAGACCAGAGCCCTATTCCCTATATAGTGCACTACTTTAGACCAGAGCCCTATTCCCTATATAGTGCACTACTTTAGACCAGAGCCCTATTCCCTATATAGTGCACTACTTTAGACCAGAACCCTATTCCCTATATAGTGCACGACTTTAGACCAGAGCCCTATTCCCTATATAGTGCACTACTTTAGACCAGAGCCCTATTCCCTACATAGTGAACTACTTTAGACCAGAGCCCTATTCCCTATATAGTGAAGTACTTTAGACCAGAGCCCTATTCCCTATATAGTGCACGACTTTAGACCAGAGCCCTATTCCCTACATAGTGCACTACTTTTGAACAGGGCCCCTCTAAGGCTCTATTTGGGATGCAAGAATTTTGTATAATAATTGAATTTGAAAAAAAGGTGTTGAATCTGCCGTCGTTTTGCGTATCAGTGAAACACGTGCCATGGAATCAGTATGTCAAAAAAATATCTTCCCGAATTGATTTGTTGCACTTCACAGAGAAGGCGTTCCCCATTGGAAATATGCAAATACATGCATAAAACGCGCCAATAGGATCTCGCCAGCTCAGGCTTGGCTCTGCCTGCTTCCCTTCTTGTTCTGCCCACTCGGAATGCATTTGCTCCCATTGAAAACGACGCAGATGAACTATCTTCGGATAGTTATAAATATATTTTGTTTGCAGCCTCTGTTGTCATAGCTACCAGAAAGCTACAGCGACGTTACGACGCTGTGAGTTCAGTTTTATTTAGTCGCTGTCACACTTGACAACGACGAAAAATGTTCAGTAATTGGATTTGCCGATACCTTTGTAAATAATGATCTTGTAGTGAGTGTATTCCTCTAATAATGAATAAAAATAAACTGAAGTGAAGACCTTGTTGTTTGGTTCTGGTCATGATTTGAATTGGCTCCCCAGCGAACGAGACAGAAGTTAGCAACAAACAGAAGCATCATTTAAAAAGTTTATCTCAGTTGCCTGGCGTTTGACATTTACTAAACTATTGCTAAACTGATGGGTTTTATTGGTGTTCAAAAACAGCATTGATGATGTCATGTAGAGACTGTCTGGAGCATCAGGCTGATGATGTCATGTAGAGACTGTCTGGAGCAGGCTGATGATGTCATGTAGAGACTGTCTGGAGCACCAGGCTGATGATGTCAGGTAGAGACTGTCTGGAGCAGGCTGATGATGTCATGTAGAGACTGTCTGGAGCAGGCTGATGATGTCATGTAGTCATCTCAAACGTTTCCATAATGCTCCCAGCGAGACTCTCTCTCACACACACACACACACACACACACACACACACACACACACACACACACACACACACACACACACACACACACACACACACACACACACACACACACACACACACACGCCAAGACAATACACTGATTGAACAAAACTTTAGGAACACCTGCTCTTTCCATGACAGTTCTGGAAAACAGACCCAAACAGACCTGTTCTGACAAAATACTCTGTAATTTTATGGAAATTAAAAAATTCTAACATTAGTAAAAAAAAAAAAAATCTGTAAAAAATGAAAAGTAATATGCTAATATATCTTGATTAGATAGGTGTTCAACCCCCTGAGTCAATACATGTTAAAATAAGCTTTGGCAGCGATTACAACTGTGAGTCTTTCTGGGTAAGTGTCTAACATAACGCTTTGTATTCAGGACATAAAATGCATTTCATTGACACATGTTATTCAGTGTTACTTTAGTGCCTTGTTGCAAACAGGATGCACGTTTTGGAACATATTCTATTCTGTACAGGCTTCCTTTTTTCACTCTGTCATTTAGGTTAGTATTGTGGAGTAACTACAATGTTGTTGATCCATCCTCAGTTTTCTCCCATAACAGCCATTAAACTCTGTAACTGTTTTAAAGTCACCATTGGCCTCGTGGTTAAATCCCAGAGAGGTTTCCTTCCTCTCCGGCAACTGAGTTAGAAATGACGCCTGTATCCTTGTAGTGACTGAGTGTATTGATACACCATCCAACATGTAATGAATAACTTCATCATGCTCAAAGGGATATTCAATGTCTGCTTTTTACATTTTACACAAAGGACAGTCCCATTCTTCCCACAGAGGACAGTCCCATTCTCCCCACAGAAGACAGCCTCCTTCTCCCCACAGAGGACAGTCCCCTTCTCCTCACTGAGGGCAGTCTCCTTCTCCCCACAGAGGACAGTCTCCTTCTCCTCACTGAGGGCAGTCCCCTTCTCCCCACAGAGGACAGTCTCCTTCTCCCCACAGAGGACAGTCCCCTTATCCCCACAGAGGGCAGTCTCCTTCTCCCCACAGAGGACAGTCTCCTTCTCCCCACCTTCTCCCCACAGAGGGCAGTCTCCTTCTCCCCACAGAGGACAGTCCCCTTCTCCCCACAGAGGACAGTCCCCTTCTCCCCACAGAGGACAGTCCCGTTCTGTCCACAGAGGACAGTCCCCTTCTCACCACAGAGGACAGTCTCCTTCTCCCCACAGAGGACAGTCCCCTTCTCCCCACAGAGGACAGTCCCCTTCTCCCCACAGAGGACAGTCCCCTTCTGTCCACAGAGGACAGTCTCCTTCTCCCCACAGAGGACAGTCCCCTTCTCCCCACAGAGGACAGTCCCCTTCTCCCCACAGAGGACAGTCTCCTTCTCCCCACAGAGGGCAGTCCCCTTCTCCCCACAGAGGACAGTCCCCTTATCCCCACAGAGGACAGTCTCCTTCTCCCCACAGAGGGCAGTCTCCTTCTCCCCACAGAGGACAGTCTCCTTCTCCCCACAGAGGACAGTCCCCTTATCCGCACAGAGGACAGTCTCCTTCTCCCCACAGAGGACAGTCTCCTTCTCCCCACAGAGGACAGTCTCCTTCTCCCCACCTTCTCCCCACAGAGGGCAATCCTCTTCTCCCCACAGAGGACAGTCCCCTTCTCCCCACAGAGGACAGTCTCCTTCTCCCCACAGAGGACAGTCCCCTTCTCCCCACAGAGGACAGTCTCCTTCTCCCCACAGAGGACAGTCTCCTTCTCCCCACAGAGGACAGTCCCCTTCTCCCCACAGAGGACAGTCTCCTTCTCCCCACAGAGGATAGTCCCCTTCTCCCCACAGAGGACAGTCCCCTTCTCCCCACAGAGGACAGTCTCCTTCTCCCCACAGAGGGCAGTCCCCTTCTCCCCACAGAGGACAGTCTCCTTCTCCCCACAGAGGACAGTCTCCTTCTCCCCACAGAGGACAGTCCCCTTCTCCCCACAGAGGACAGTCTCCTTCTCCCAACAGAGGACAGTCCCCTTCTCCCCACTGAGGACAGTCCCATTCTCGGCTTACTCCTTCTACTGTAACTTCCATTCTACTTCAATGAAAAAGACCTTCATCTTCGCAATCAGCAAAGACTCCTCTCTCTCTCCTCAGCAACAGGCGCAAGAGAGAGGTGTGCGGCTGGAACCAGTTTCATCTGGACCTGGCCAGCCTAAGCTATACGTTTTTAAAGTTGCAATTGGCTGACACTGATAACAAGCTTGCACGGTTTTCTCATCAACTCACAAATTAAATTAACAGAGGACAGGTCCTGTCGGTAAATATGTTTTAATTGCACATACCATTATATCATCCCACTCTGAATTTAATTTCATGAACACCTCTTTTTGAAAGAGTTAAACCCCCATATTACCTTATCCTCCTCCTCCAAGTCATTACTGACCCCCTCCTTAAAACTACCCCCCCCCCTCTCCATCCTCATCCCCTCCTCATAGGAGCCAGAGTGGGTCGTCCATTTGCCGAGCCATGGGGGACGAGACAATAGGGGGAGTGCTGAAATGGTACAGCCTGATAGATAGAGCGAAAGAGGGAGTGTGTGAGAGGAATAGGATAGAGAGCCCTGGAGACGATGGAGGGAGAGAGAGGAGGAGGGAGAGAGAGAGAGGAGACGATGGAGGGAGAGAGAGGAGGAGGGAGAGAGAGAGAGAGGAGACGATGGAGGGAGAGAGAGACGATGGAGGGAGAGAGAGGAGGAGGGAGAGAGAGAGAGAGAGGAGACGATGGAGGGAGAGAGAGAGAGGAGACGATGGAGGGAGAAAGAGGAGGAGGGAGAGAGAGAGAGAGGGAGACGATGGAGGGAGAGAGAGAGAGGAGACGATGGAGGGAGAAAGAGGAGGAGGGAGAGAGTGAGAGAGAGGAGACGATGGAGGGAGAGAGAGAGAGGAGACGATGGAGGGAGAAAGAGGAGGAGGGAGAGAGAGAGAGAGAGGAGACGATGGAGGGAGAGAGAGAGAGGAGACGATGGAGGGAGAGAGAGGAGGAGGGAGAGAGAGAGAGAGAGGAGACGATGGAGGGAGAGAGAGACGATGGAGGGAGAGAGAGAGAGAGAGGAGACGATGGAGGGAGAGAGAGAGAGGAGACGATGGAGGGAGAGAGAGGAGGAGGGAGAGAGAGAGAGAGGAGACGATGGAGGGAGAGAGAGACGATGGAGGGAGAGAGAGAGAGAGAGGAGACGATGGAGGGAGAGAGAGACGATGGAGGGAGAAAGAGAGAGAGGAGGAGTAGAGGAGCGGAAGAGGGAGTACGGTCGAGCGGAGGCACAGAGCCAGAAAATTGCATTGCGTGTTCAGTGATTAGTTTACCTCCTGGGCTTGGCTTATTCTCTCTCTCTCTCTCTCTCTCTCTCTCTCTCTCTCTCTCTCTCTCTCTCTCTCCTCCCTCTCTCTATCTTTCTCTCTCTGTATCTCTCTGTCTTTCTGTCTCTCTCTGTCTCTCTATCTCTCTCTCTCTCTCTCTCTCTCTCTGTATCTCTCTGTCTTTCTGTCTCTCTCTGTCTCTATATCTCTCTGTCGCTTTCTCTCTCTCTCTCTCTCTCTCTCTCTGTATCTCTGTCTTTCTGTCTCTCTCTGTTTCTCTATATCTCTCTGTCGCTTTCTCTATCTCTCTCTCTCTCTCTGTCTCTGTCTTTCTGTCTCTCTGTCTCTCTATCTCTCTCTGTCTCTCTCTCTGTATCTCTCTGTCTTTCTGTCTCTCTCTGTCTCTCTATCTCTCTCCTCTCTCTCTCTCTCTCTGTATCTCTCTGTCTTTCTGTCTCTCTCTGTCTCTCTATATCTCTCTGTCGCTTTCTCTCTCTCTCTCTCTCTCTCTCTCTCTCTGTATCTCTGTCTTTCTGTCTCTCTCTGTTTCTCTATATCTCTCTGTCGCTTTCTCTATCTCTCTCTCTCTGTCTGTCTTTCTGTCTCTCTCTCTCTCTGTCTCTCTCTCTGTCTTTCTGTCTCTCTCTGTCTCTCTATCTCTCTCTGTCTCTCTCTCTCTCTCTCTCTCTCTCTCTCTCTTTCTCTCTCTTTCCTCTCTGTCTCTCCCCTCACTCATCTCTCTCTGCCTTTCTCTCTCCCCTCTCTCTCATCCTCTCTCTGTCTCTCTCTCCCCCACCTTCTCTCTGTCTCCCCTCTCTCTCCCCTCTATCTCACCTCTCTCTCCCCTCTCTCTCCCCTCTCTCTCCACTCTGTCTCCCCTCTGTCTCCCCTCTCTCTCCCCTCTGTCTCACCTCTCTCTCCACTCTGTCTCCCCTCTGTCTCCCCTCTCTCTCCCCTCTGTCTCACCTCTCTCTCCACTCTGTCTCCCCTCTGTGTCCCCTCTCTCTCACCTCTCTCTCCCCTCTGTCTCCCCTCTCTCTCCCCTCTCTCTCCCCTCTGTCTCACCTCTCTCTCTCTCTCTCAGCTTCAAGCTGTCTAACATCCCTGGTCTGGTCTAGTGATAGTCTTAATTAAAGCGAGATAAACTCCAGCTTCAAGCTGTCCAACATCCCTGGTCTGGTCTAGTGATAGTCTTAATTAAAGCGAGATAAACTCCAGCTTCAAGCTGTCTAACATCCCTGGTCTGGTCTAGTGATAGTCTTAATTAAAGCGAGATAAACTCCAGCTTCAAGCTGTCTAACATCCCTGGTCTGGTCTAGTGATAGTCTTAATTAAAGCGAGATAAACTCCAGTTTCAAGTGTTTTCCACCGAATGGTACAGTATGGCACAAGTGCTGACACACAACGAGAGAGAGAGTGTGTGTGTGTGTGTGTGTGTGTGTGTGTGTGTGTGTGTGTGTGTGTGTGTGTGTGTGTGTGTGTGTGTGTGTGTGTGTGTGTGTGTGTGTGTGTGTGTGTGTGTGTGTTTGCGTGTCTGCACCCCTATGGGCTGGTGCTCTTTGAAAAGGAACTAGGTCAAGTCTTGTTATTTAATATAATCTGCTTCCAAAACACACCAGCTGGGTCAAGAAATCTGGCCTTTTTAAATCCAACATAATCTCGACCCCCTGCCTCCAAAACACCAGAGTAGAGAGGGGCTGTAAAACCTCGCTGGTCAGGTCCTGGTATAAATGTAGTGCACTGTGTAGGGGACTGTGTAGGGAATAGGCTGCCCTTTGAGGTTCCTATGAGGCTTGTGAGGAAGCAGATAGCAGTGTCCTGTCACTGCCTTGCATGCTATCTTGTTCCCCTCACAGCTGTCCTCAGCTTAACTACAATGTGATTAGGTTTTTTTGGGGAAGAGCCACATGGAGAAAAAAAAAAACAACGAAAAAAAAAAACAACACTACAGTTTACTATAGAATACTATAGTACTTACTAATTCAATAGTATTCTGTAGTAAAATGTAGTATACTGTAGAGTACTACACTACACACTGTAGTATCTCTATATTGTATAGTACTTACTATATAATGTTGTAGTATACTGTAGAGTACTACACTACACACTGTAGTATCTCTCTATTGTGTAGTACTTACTATATAATGTTGTAGTATACTGTAGAGTACTACACTACACACTGTAGTATCTCTCTATTGTGTAGTACTTACTATATAATGTTGTAGTATACTGTAGAGTACTACACTACACACTGTAGTATCTCTCTATTGTGTAGTACTTACTATATAATGTTGTAGTATACTGTAGAGTACTACACTACACACTGTAGTATCTATATTGTGTAGTACTTACTATATAATGTTGTAGTATGCTGTAGAATACTACACTACACACTGTAGTATCTATATTGTGTAGTACTTACTATATAATGTTGTAGTATACTGTAGAATACCATACTACACACTGCATTGATATGCTAATGTTAATTATTCATACGTCCTGCCCATTCTCCTCCCCCATAGGCCAATATGTGACACCCATGACTGAATAACCTACACGCCAAGTATACACTATACTATGTGCACATTACTGAGTAAATCCATGTCCTTTTATACAAACAGAAACTGTGGGAGGTAAAACTGTCTGAATAAAACAATTTAATTTGTCCACTATCTTCGGACAGAGATGCACAACTTTTCGTCTTTAGTTGATTAGAGGGCTGCAACACCCACTGTAAAAGGGCTCAGCCAACCTCCTGCTGCCACACTACACCAAAGACCATCTGTTATATTGACAAGATAGCCGAGTGACCGCTCTAAACAGTAGAAATACGTGTGCTCACTGATTGAAGGTAGACAAGATCAGGTGGGACCATTCTAGCCAATGAGTGGGCAGATGTGTGGAACAGAGGGTTTTGCAGTGTATGAGGTAAATGGTGATCACACCAGACCCTCAACTTTAACAAGATTCCCAGTACCGGCACTGGCCACACAGGCCCCACAGCATGATGGAACCCCCACAAAATTCTACTGTGGGTAGCAGGTGTTTTTCTTGGAACGCTGTGTTCTTTTGCCGCCATGCATAACATCCCTTGTTATGACCAAATAACTCAATCTTTGTTTCATCAGTCCACAGCACCTTATTCCAAAATGAAGCTGGCTTGTCCAAATGTGCGTTTGCATACCTCAAGCGACTCTGTTTGTGGCGTGTGCAGAAAAGGCTTCTTCCGCATCACTCTCCCATACAGCTTCTCCTTGTGCAAAGTGCGCTGAATTGTTGAACGATGCACAGTGACACCATCTGCAGCAAGATGATGTTGTAGGTCTTTGGAGGTGGTCTGTGGGCTGTTTTTGACCGTTCTCACCATCCTTCGCCTCTCCGATATTTTACTTGGCCTGCCACTTCTGGCCTTAACAAGAACTGTGCATGTGGTCTTCCATTTCCTCACTATGTTCCTCACAGTGGACACTGACAGCTTAAATCTCAGCGATAGCTTTTTGTAGCCTTCCTCTAAACCATCATGTTGAACAATCTTTGTTTTCAGGTTATTTGAGAGTTGTTTTGAGGCCCCCATGTTGCCACACTTCAGAGGAGAGTCAAAGAGAACAACAACTTGCAATTGGTCACCTTAAATACATTTTCTCATGATTGGATGCACTTGTCTATGAAGTTCAAGGCTTAATGAGCTCACCTAACCAAATGTGTGTTCCAATTAATCAGTGCTAAGTAGTTACAGGTATTCAAATCAACAGAATGGCAAGGGTGCCCACATTTTCACATAGCCTATTTTTCACATTTAAATTCATACAACTTATTATTGCTACACTAAAAATCTTTGTCTGGACAATACACCCCAGGACTCAGCTTTTATTAGGAAATGCCACAGTGGCATAATGATGTGTATCCATGGATTCTTGAAGAATTTTAACTGAGAAATAGCTCATGAGCATACTGTCATACCCCATCAGACCCAAATTATTCAACTTGTTTTTACTCCAATGTTTGTAAACAAAGTAAATATATAGACACACTGTATGGCCTCAACAACACCAAAAATGTATATCATGGATGGCGAGTCCTTGCATCCAGAAGCTCTATCTATGCATTTGAGAGGTTACATTCCTCCAACCCACAATCCCTCAGCTTTTTTACTGAAACAGTGGCGGGGAGTTGCTTTGTTATTGTTTTGGATTGACTGCAGGGAGGGGATACGCCACTATACTCCAAACTGTACTTTCATCCACACTGATCCATCAATTAGATTTCTGCTTTAATTAAGGGAACAATGCTCAGCTGGAGCATATTCCCCCGAGCCTGCATTCCTCCTGCTGGTTTGGCCTGGGGATAACAACCGTTAGGCCTCACCATGGAAGCAGGCGGAGGCAGCAAGGGAAGGACAGCGACGACGCCAGGGTTCGCGGCCACAGCGTAAGCCCAAAAGACAGCCCGAAATGTTTGGGGTGGGGTCACACGGAGTGGACAGCGACGCTGAGGGGTGAGTCAGAAACCGAGGAGGAATATTGGGACAGATTGAGCAAAGAGTGGGCGGTGAAAGTTGAGGGGAGTGAAACAGAGACTGTCAGTGAGTTGAGGGAGAACGTGAAGGAGAGAGAAATGAGAGTTATTGAATTGGTGGAGGATGCACGACATTTGCCCGAAGGAGCATATTATTGATTTAGATTAAAGTCAACTCTTCGTACTCATCCTGAGAAGTGTGTTAATTAAAGTTCCGGTACAACTGATGCCGGCTATATGCACCAGGTCTCCAGTGCGCCTTCACAGCCCAGTACGTCCTGTGCCTCCTCACCGCACTCGCCGTGACGTGCCTGTCACCAGCCCGGTGCCACCAGTGCCGGCACCAAGCTTCGGCGACAGTTCATGGTCCGGAACCTCCTATGACGGTCCACGGTCCGGAACCTCCTATGACGGTCCACGGTCCGGAACCTCCTATGACGGTCCACGGTCCAGAACCTCCTGAGATGGTCCACGGTCCAGAGCCTCCTGAGATGGTCCACGGTCCAGAACCTCCTGAGATGGTCCACGGTCCAGAGCCTCCTGAGATGGTTCACAGTCCGGAACCTCCTATGACGGTCCACAGTCCGGAACCTCCAGAGATGGTCCACGGTCCAGAGCCTTCTGAGACGGTCCACGGTCCAGAGCCTTCTGAGATGGTCCACGGTCCAGAGCCTCCTGAGATGGTCCACGGTCCAGAGCCTCCTGAGATGGTCCACGGTCCAGAACCTCCTGAGATGGTCCACGGTCCAGAACCTCCTGAGATGGTCCACGGTCCAGAACCTCCTGAGACGGTCCACGGTCCAGAGCCTCCTGAGATGGTCCACGGTCCAGAACCTCCTGAGATGGTCCACGGTCCAGAGCCTCCTGAGACGGTCCACGGTCCAGAGCCTCCTGAGATGGTCCACGGTCCAGAGCCTCCTGAGATGGTCCACGGTCCAGAGCCTCCTGAGATGATCCACGGTCCAGGACCTCCAGAGATGGTCCACGGTCCGGAACCTCCAGAGACGGTCCACGGTCCGGAACCTCCAGAGATGGTCCACGGTCCGGAACCTCCAGAGACGGTCCACGGTCCAGAGCCTCCTGAGATGGTCCACGGTCCAGAGCCTCCTGAGATGGTTCACGGTCCGGAACCTCCTATGACGGTCCACGGTCCAGAACCTCCTGAGATGGTCCACGGTCCAGAGCCTCCTGAGATGGTTCACGGTCCGGAACCTCCTATGACGGTCCACGGTCCAGAACCTCCTGAGATGGTCCACGGTCCAGAGCCTCCTGAGACGGTCCACGGTCCAGAGCCTCCTGAGATGGTTCACGGTCCGGAACCTCCTATGACGGTCCACGGTCCAGAACCTCCTGAGATGGTCCACGGTCCAGAGCCTCCTGAGATGGTTCACGGTCCGGAACCTCCTATGACGGTCCACGGTCCAGAACCTCCTGAGATGGTCCACGGTCCAGAGCCTCCTGAGATGGTCCACGGTCCGGAACCTCCAGAGACGGTCCACAGTCCGGAACCTCCAGAGATGGTCCACGGTCCGGAACCTCCAGAGACGGTCCACGGTCCAGAGCCTCCTGAGATGGTCCACGGTCCAGAGCCTCCTGAGATGGTCCACGGTCTGGAACCTCCTGAGATGGTCCACGGTCCAGAGCCTCCTGAGATGGTCCACGGTCCAGAACCTCCTGAGATGGTCCACGGTCCAGAGCCTTCTGAGATGGTCCACGGTCCAGAACCTCCTGAGATGGTCCACGGTCCAGAGCCTTCTGAGATGGTCCACGGTCCAGAGCCTTCTGAGATGGTCCACGGTCCAGAACCTCCTGAGATGGTCCACGGTCCAGAACCTCCTGAGATGGTCCACGGTCCAGAGCCTTCTGAGATGGTCCACGGTCCAGAACCTCCTGAGACGGTCCACGGTCCAGAACCTCCTGAGATGGTCCACGGTCCAGAGCCTCCTGAGATGGTTCACGGTCCGGAACCTCCTATGACGGTCCACGGTCCAGAACCTCCTGAGATGGTCCACGGTCCAGAGCCTCCTGAGATGGTTCACGGTCCGGAACCTCCTATGACGGTCCACGGTCCAGAACCTCCTGAGATGGTCCACGGTCCAGAGCCTCCTGAGACGGTCCACGGTCCAGAGCCTCCTGAGATGGTTCACGGTCCGGAACCTCCTATGACGGTCCACGGTCCAGAACCTCCTGAGATGGTCCACGGTCCAGAGCCTCCTGAGATGGTTCACGGTCCGGAACCTCCTATGACGGTCCACGGTCCAGAACCTCCTGAGATGGTCCACGGTCCAGAGCCTCCTGAGATGGTCCACGGTCCGGAACCTCCAGAGACGGTCCACAGTCCGGAACCTCCAGAGATGGTCCACGGTCCGGAACCTCCAGAGACGGTCCACGGTCCAGAGCCTCCTGAGATGGTCCACGGTCCAGAGCCTCCTGAGATGGTCCACGGTCTGGAACCTCCTGAGATGGTCCACGGTCCAGAGCCTCCTGAGATGGTCCACGGTCCAGAACCTCCTGAGATGGTCCACGGTCCAGAGCCTTCTGAGATGGTCCACGGTCCAGAACCTCCTGAGATGGTCCACGGTCCAGAGCCTTCTGAGATGGTCCACGGTCCAGAGCCTTCTGAGATGGTCCACGGTCCAGAACCTCCTGAGATGGTCCACGGTCCAGAACCTCCTGAGATGGTCCACGGTCCAGAGCCTTCTGAGATGGTCCACGGTCCAGAACCTCCTGAGACGGTCCACGGTCCAGAACCTCCAGAGATGGTCCACGGTCCAGAGCCTCCTGAGATGGTCCACGGTCCGGAACCTCCAGAGACGGTCCACAGTCCAGAGCCTCCTGAGATGGTCCACGGTCCACAGCCTCCTGAGATGGTCCACGGTCCGGAACCTCCAGAGACGGTCCACGGTCCGGAACCTCCAGAGATGGTCCACGGTCCGGAACCTCCAGAGACGGTCCACGGTCCAGAACCTCCTGAGACGGTCCACGGTCCAGAGCCTCCTGAGATGGTCCACGGTCCAGAGCCTCCTGAGATGGTCCACGGTCCAGAGCCTCCTGAGATGGTCCACGGTCCGGAACCTCCTGAGATGGTCCACGGTCCAGAGCCTCCTGAGATGGTCCACGGTCCAGAGCCTTCTGAGACGGTCCACGGTCCAGAACCTCCTGAGATGGTCCACGGTCCAGAACCTCCTGAGATGGTCCACGGTCCAGAGCCTCCTGAGATGGTCCACGGTCCGGAACCTCCAGCTGTGGTTTCCAGTCCGGAGCCTCCTTCGAGGGATCCCGGTCCGGAGCCCCCGGCGACGATCCACGGTCCAGTTCCTCCGGCGACGATCCACGGTCCAGTTCCTTCGGCGACGATCCACGGTCCGGTTCCTTCGGCGACGATTCACGGTCCGGTTCCTCCGGCTACGATACCCGCACCAGAGCCGCCATGGCGTATCTGCGAGCGGAGTAGGCACTTCGCCCCACACCGGAGCCCCCCCCCCGATGGTAGATGCCCACCCGGACCCTCCCCTATTGAGTCAGTTTTTGCGGTCGGAGTCCGCATCTTTTGGGGTGGTACTGTCACGCCCTGACCATAGAGAGCTTTTTATTATCTCTGTTGGTTAGGTCGGGCTGTGACTAAGGTGGGTTATCTAGGTGATTTATACATCTATGTTGGCCTGGTATGGTGCCCAATCAGAGGCAGCTGTTTATCGTTGTCTCTGATTAGGGATCATATTCAGGCAGTCATTTCCCCCATTGTGCTTTGTGGGATCTTGACTATGTATAGTTTCCTGCGAGCACTATAGTATCTTCACGTTTCATTTTGCGATTAATTGTTTTGTTTTGCTGTGAGTTTCACCACGTAATAAAAGATGTGGAACCCAGATCACACTGCGCTTTGATCCAGTTATTATAACGATCGTGACAGTCTGCTTTGTTGTTCAAGGCGACATGCCGTTCCAAAATGGCTGAGGTGGCTACTGCTAGCTAGTATGAGAACGAAAAAGGGAAGGTTTCGGGGAAAACTCGCAGTATTTCAATCTTCTTGATGGAGCAGTGTGGATGAAGGTAACAGTTGGAGTACGGTGGCGTTTCCCATCCCTGTGTTGAGGTACGTGGAACGTCTGGGAGTGTAATGTTTATTGTTCATTTCACTTTTGTATATTATCTAATTCACTGGCTTTGGCAATGTTAACACATGTTTCATATGCCAATAAAGCACCTTTAATTTAGTTGAGAGAGAGGGAGAGAGGGAGAGAGAGAGAGAGAGAGAGACAAAGAGGGAGAGAGAGAGAGAGACAGACAGAGAGAGAGAGAGAGACAGAGAGACAGAGACAGAGAGAGAGAGAGAGAGAGAGAGAGAGAGAGAGAGAGAGAGAGAGAGGGAGAGAGAGACAGAGAGAGACAGAGACAGAGACAGAGAGAGAGAGAGAGAGAGAGAGAGAGAGACAGAGAGAGAGAGAGAGAGAGAGAGAGAGAGAGAGACAGAGAGAGAGACAGACAGAGAGACAGAGAGACAGAGAGAGACAGAGACAGAGACAGAGAGAGAGAGAGAGAGAGACAGAGAGAGACAGAGACAGACAGAGAGACAGAGAGACAGAGAGAGACAGAGACAGAGACAGGGAGAGAGAGAGAGAGAGAGAGAGAGACAGAGAGAGAGAGAGAGAGAGAGAGAGAGAGAGAGAGAGAGATCTTTTCATCCCCACTATGCAAACAAGGCTGATTCCCTCAACAGTTTAGTTTAGCTAATAAAAATGAAAACATTACTTCAAAACTACTTTTGAGTTACCTTGTTAAACATTTACAACAACATGAAATCCATGTCTTAAACGTTTGCTACGTTTCTGTAAAATAGCTAATAAAATGTGTAAACTGCTTGACACATTGTTACTTACCTTACAGGCCAGGAAGTCAGCTCATTCCCTCCCTATTCATATGCAAATCCATTTGATTCAAACACTGGCTTGGCTGCCATTTTTTATTTTCACCTTCCCTTATCTACACTAAAATAATATCATTTCACCAGTCCTCTATTATAATTTATGTATTTATCATTAGTATTTATGGTTGAATATATGTATATATTTATGTATTTATCATTAGTACTTGTGGTTGAATATATATATATATATATATATATATATATATATATATATATATATATATATATTTTGTATTTATCATTAGTACTTGTGGTTGAATATATATATATATTTTTGTATTTATCATTAGTACTTGTGGTTGAATATATATATATATTTGTATTTATCATTAGTACTTGTGGTTGAATATATATATATATTTGTATTTATCATTAGTACTTATGGTTGAATATATATATATATTTTTGTATTTATCATTAGTCCTTGTGGTTGAATATATATATATATATATATATATATATATATATATATATATATATATATATATATATATTTTGTATTTATCATTAGTACTTATGGTTGAATATATATATATATATATATATATATATATATATTTGTATTTATCATTAGTACTTGTGGTTGAATATATGTATGTATATTTTTGTATTTATCATTAGTCCTTGTGGTTGAATATATATATATATTTTTGTATTTATCATTAGTACTTGTGGTTGAATATATATATATATTTGTATTTATCATTAATACTTCTGGTTGAATATATAAATATTTTTGTATTTATCCTTAGTACTTGTGGTTGAATATATATTTATGCATTTATCATTAGTACTTTGGTTGAATATATATATATATTAATGTATCTACTGTAGGTCCTATGGATACAGCAATACATAATAGTGTGAATACAACTACAACACCTTTTGAAACAGCTGTGAAAACCAACCTGACAATAATTAGGATTTCAAAACAGAAACTTCTATAGGTTTTTTTGGTATGGTTGTGTCATGATTTTATTTTCGCAGATTTTTTTTTTTTGTACTCTCACATGGCAATCATAGACTAAAATACTGAATTCTGGTCTGCGGAATATTGAGAGAGGTGGGTTGCCGTGTGGGTGGGAGGGTTTCTGCCTGCCACTTGTTCTCAACAGGCAAGTCAGTCTCGGAAATGTGGACTTGAAGAGGGAAAACTGCGAAGGCCAGACACTGCTGCTTTCTTTGCTCTGAGAGTTTGCAGTTAATCTGTGTATCTCATATTATGTGCCCAGTAAAACAGAGCAAGAAAACATTCTTAGCAGATAATGACAACATGACAATAACAGCAGCTGGAGACATAATGAAAAGTTGGAGGGTGGTTGGTAATGGAGGACATCAGGTGGGTCTGGGTGTTGGGCAGAACCCCTAGGTCCTGGAGAACAGGTCATGGAGGATATCAGGAGGGTCTGGGTGTTGGGCAGAACCCCTAGGTCCTGGAGAACAGGTCATGGAGGATATCAGGAGGGTCTGGGTGTTGGGCAGAACCCCTAGGTCCTGGAGAACAGGAGCAGAGTTAAAGGGAACAGGAGAGGAGATAGAGACGTAAACAAGCGAACACACAGGTCACACAGGTACAGTGGCACAATGTGATGGATTAGTGCAGTGTTATAAATAGGAGATATGTACTTTTCAACAGTTTTGGAAGGTATAGCCTCATCTCAAGCTGGTCCCCCTCCGACTTAGAGCACAGAGAGTCTGAATGATATGAACTCACTGGTTCTGCTAGATGGGATACCTCCTGGGGGACTCGGACAGTCGATGGTCCTAAAGTCATTTGGAGAGGTAAAATTGAAGAGGTACATTTTTAGAAGCTCAGCGTAACTACCATTTCTTCCTTTCTCAAATGTCAACCAAATCTTAACATATTTAGTCTATTGGGCGCCTTTCGTTGTTACGTGTTGCTGACTAAACTCAGAGGGCCCTCAGCTGTCATGTTGCTGACTAAACTCAGAGGGCCCTCAGCTGTCATGTTGCTGACTAAACTCAGAGGCCCTCAGCTGTCATGTTGCTGACTAAACTCAGAGGGCCCTCAGCTGTCATGTTGCTGACTAAACTCAGAGGGCCCTCAGCTGTCATGTTGCTGACTAAACTCAGAGGGCCCTCAGCTGTCATGTTGCTGACTAAACTCAGAGGGCCCTCAGCTGTCATGTTGCTGACTAAACTCAGAGGGCCCTCAGCTGTCATGTTGCTGACTAAACTCAGTGGGCCCTCAGCTGTCATGTTGCTGACTAAACTCAGAGGGCCCTCAGCTGTCATGTTGCTGACTAAACTCAGAGGGCCCTCAGCTGTCATGTTGCTGACTAAACTCAGAGGGCCCTCAGCTGTCATGTTGCTGACTAAACTCAGAGGCCCTCAGCTGTCATGTTGCTGACTAAACTCAGAGGGCCCTCAGCTGTCATGTTGCTGACTAAACTCAGAGGCCCTCAGCTGTCATGTTGCTGACTAAACTCAGAGGCCCTCAGCTGTCATGTTGCTGACTAAACTCAGAGGGCCCTCAGCTGTCATATTGCTGACTAAACTCAGAGGGCCCTCAGCTGTCATGTTGCTGACTAAACTCAGAGGGCCCTCAGCTGTCATGTTGCTGACTAAACTCAGAGGGCCCTCAGCTGTCATGTTGCTGACTAAACTCAGAGGGCCCTCAGCTGTCATGTTGCTGACTAAACTCAGAGGGCCTTCAGCTGTCATGTTGCTGACTAAACTCAGAAGGCCCTCAGCTGTCATGTTGCTGACTAAACTCAGAGGCCCTCAGCTGTCATGTTGCTGACTAAACTCAGAGGGCCCTCAGCTGTCATGTTGCTGACTAAACTCAGTGGGCCCTCAGCTGTCATGTTGCTGACTAAACTCAGAGGGCCCTCAGCTGTCATGTTGCTGACTAAACTCAGAGGCCCTCAGCTGTCATGTTGCTGACTAAACTCAGAGGGCCCTCAGCTGTCATATTACTGACTAAACTCAGAGGGCCCTCAGCTGTCATGTTGCTGACTAAACTCAGAGGGCCCTCAGCTGTCATATTGCTGACTAAACTCAGAGGGCCCTCAGCTGTCATGTTGCTGACTAAACTCAGAGGGGGACTTCCTGAGAGTGGCGAGGTGATTAATACACCTTCAACTTCAAGACTTCTGACCTTAATGATGCACTTTCATGCTCCACCTTTAGATAATAAAACAAGCATGAAACTCAAATCAACAAACCCCCCCCCCCCCCCTGTCGTTTCACAATATGTAAACCTCAGTAACAGCTAAACATTTAATTTGGGAGATATTTCATCTGTTCCATTTGTCAGGTCACAAAATCAGACGTAAACAAATGCACATGACTTATACTTACACACGTGGCAATGACTCTCCATACTTTTTGATGAAATTGCACAAACTTCAAACATATTGCAGTGCATGTTGGGATATCACTTCGCTGTGAAGCCCACAGCCTTGCTGGCTCGGTCACCAAGGCTATCTGAGGGTCTAATGAGCCCCTACACCCTCAATCATTTTCGCAATTATTTTTTAGGAAATTGCGCAAACTCCAAACATATTGCAGTGCGTGTCGGACCTGCAGCCTTGCTGCCTCAGTGAAGTGGCCATCTCAAATCAAATGTTATTTGTCACGAATACGACAGTTACCTTGAAATGCTTACTTACAAGCCCTTAACCAACAATGCAGTTTAAAGAACAATAAGAGTTACGAAAAATATTTACTAAATAAACTAAAGTAAAAAATAACGAGGCTATATACAGGGGGCACCGGTACAGAGTCAATGTGGAGGCTATATACAGGGGGGTAGCGGTACAGAGTCAATGTGGAGGTTATATACAGGGGGTACCAGTACAGAGTCAATGTGGAGGTTATATACAGGGGGTACCAGTACAGAGTCAATGTGGAGGCTATATACAGGGGGGTACCGGTACAGAGTCAATGTGGAGGCTATATACAGGGGGTACCGGTACAGAGTCAATGTGGAGGCTATATACAGGGGGTACCGGTACAGAGTCAATGTGGAGGCTATATACAGGGGGGTACCGGTACAGAGTCAATGTGGAGGCTATATACAGGGTGTTACGGTACAGAGTCAATGTGGAGGCTATATACAGGGGTACCGGTACAGAGTCAATGTGGAGGCTATATACAGGGGGTACCGGTACAGAGTCAATGTGGAGGCTATATACAGGGGGTACCGGTACAGAGTCAATGTGGAGGCTATATACAGGGGGTACCGGTACAGAGTCAATGTGGAGGCTATATACAGGGGGTACCGGTACAGAGTCAATGTGGAGGCTATATACAGGGGGTACCGGTACAGAGTCAATGTGGAGGCTATATACAGGGGGTACCGGTACAGAGTCAATGTGGAGGCTATATACAGGGGGTACCGGTACAGAGTCAATGTGGAGGCTATATACAGGGGGTACCGGTACAGAGTCAATGTGGAGGCTATATACAGGGGGTACCGGTACAGAGTCAATGTGGAGGCTATATACAGGGGGTACCGGTACAGAGTCAATGTGGAGGCTATATACAGGGGGTACCGGTACAGAGTCAATGTGGAGGCTATATACAGGGGGTACCGGTACAGAGTCAATGTGGAGGCTATATACAGGGGGTACCGGTACAGAGTCAATGTGGAGGCTATATACAGGGGGTACCGGTACAGAGTCAATGTGGAGGCTATATACAGGGGGTACCAGTACAGAGTCAATGTGGAGGCTATATACAGGGGGTACCAGTACAGAGTCAATGTGGAGGCTATATACATGGGCTACCGGTACAGAGTCAATATGGAGGCTATATACAGGGGGTACCGGTACAGAGTCAATGTGGAGGCTATATACAGGGGGTACCGGTACAGAGTCAATGTGGAGGCTATATACAGGGGGGTAGCGGTACAGAGTCAATGTGGAGGCTATATACAGGGGGTACCGGTACAGAGTCAATATGGAGGCTATATACAGGGGGTACCGTTACAGAGTCAATGTGGAGGCTATATACAGGGGGTACCGGTACAGAGTCAATGTGGAGGCTATATACAGGGGGTAGCGGTACAGAGTCAATGTGGAGGCTATATACAGGGGGTACCGGTACAGAGTCAATGTGGAGGCTATATACAGGGGGTACCAGTACAGAGTCAATGTGGAGGCTTAATACAGGGGGTACCAGTACAGAGTCAATGTGGAGGCTATATACAGGGGGTACCAGTACAGAGTCAATGTGGAGGCTATATACAGGGTATTACGGTACAGAGTCAATGTGGAGGCTATATACAGGGGGTACCGGTACAGAGTCAATGTAGAGACTATATACAGGGGGTACTGGTACAGAGTCAATGTGGAGGCTATATACAGGGGGTACCGGTACAGAGTCAATGTGATGGGGCACAGGTTAGTAATGAGACTATGTACAGGGGGTACTGGAACAGAGTCAATGTGCTGGGGTACAGGTTAGTAATGAGGCTATATACAGGGGGTACCGGTACAGAGTCATTGTGATGGGGTACAGGTTAGTAATGAGGCTATATACAGGGGGTACTGGTACAGAGTCAATGTGATGGGGTACAGGTTAGTAATGAGGCTATATACAGGGGGTACTGGTACAGAGTCAATGTGCTGGGGTACAGGTTAGTAATGAGGCTATATACAGGGGGTACCGGTACAGAGTCAATGTGATGGGGTACAGGTTAGTAATGAGGCTATATACAGTGGGTACTGGTACAGAGTCAATGTGATGGGGTACAGGTTAGTAATGAGACTATGTACATGGGGTACTGGTACAGAGTCAATGTGGAGGCTATATACAGGGGGTACTGGAACAGAGTCAATGTGCTGGGGTACAGGTTAGTAATGAGGCTATATACAGGGGGTACCGGTACAGAGTCAATGTGATGGGGTACAGGTTAGTAATGAGGCTATATACAGGGGGTACTGGTACAGAGTCAATGTGATGGGGTACAGGTTAGTAATGAGGCTATATACAGGGGGTACCGGTACAGAGTCAATGTGATGGGGTACAGGTTAGTAATGAGGCTATATACAGGGGGTACCGGTACAGAGTCAAAGTGATGGGGTACAGGTTAGTAATGAGGCTATATACAGGGGGTACTGGTACAGAGTCATTGTGCTGGGGTACAGGTTAGTAATGAGGCTATATACAGGGGGTACCGGTACAGAGTCAATGTGGAGGCTATATACAGGGGGTACCGGTACAGAGTCAATGTGGAGGCTATATACAGGGGGTACCGGTACAGAGTCAATGTGATGGGGTACAGGTTAGTAATGAGGCTATATACAGGGGGTACCGGTACAGAGTCATTGTGCTGGGGTACAGGTTAGTAATGAGGCTATATACAGGGGGTACTGGTACAGAGTCAATGTGCTGGGGTGCAGGTTAGTCGAGGTCATTGAGGTAATGTGTGTGTCGATGAGAATGGGGGCTCGGCCCACCTTTTCCGATAGTCCACAGTCAGCTCCTTTGTCTTGCTCACATTGAGGGAGAGGAACTGCCAGGTCTCTCCTTATTGGCTGTCTCGTCGTTGTCGGTGATCAGGCCTACCACTGTTGTGTTGTCAGCAAACTTAATGATGTTGTTGGAGTCGTGCCATGTGGTCGTGGGTGAACACGGAGTACAGGAGAGGACTAAGTACGCATCCCTGAGTGGCCCACGTGTAGGGATCAGAGTGACAGATGTGCTGTTGCCTACCTACCCTTACCACTTGAGGGGGCGGCCCGTCAGGGAGTCCAGGATCCAGTTGCAGAGGGAGGTGTTTAGTCCCAGGATCCTTAGCTTAGTGATGAGCTTTGAGGGCACTATGGTGTGGAACGCTGAGCTGTAGTCAACGAACAGCATTCTCTGTTCGTTTTGTCCAGGTGGGAAAGGGTGGTGTGGAGTGCAATAGAGATTTGCGCCATCTGTGGATCTGTTGTGGCGGTATTCAAATTGGAGTGGGTCTAGGGTTTCTGGGAAATGGTGTTGATGTGAGCCATGACCAGTCTTTTTTAAAGCACTTCATGGCTACAAGACAAGAGTGCTACGGGTTTGGTAGTGATTTTGCCTTGGTGTTATGTGGTTCTAATTACACGCTTGAAAATGTTCACTCCATCAGCATTGGGACACGTGTGAAAAGGGGTGAGGGGAAGTGGAAGTGGGAGAATTCGGGATACAGCCTCTTTCACTCGTTTTCTATTTATTTTGTAATTCTCCATCCCTTCAGCCAATGAAAACTTCTCCCGACATGCAGGCTTCTTCTATGACAGTGTGGCAGTTTGTGGTGGTCTGCAGCTGTGATGCTAATGGATGGGAGTGTTTACAGGAAGGATGCTGTTGTATTAGTCGAAGTGATTTAAAGGAGGATGATGAGAGAGGTGGGGGGGTAGAGAGAGAGAGGTGAGGGGTAGAGAGAGAGAGAGTGGGGGAGTAGAGAGAGAGAGAGGGGGGGGGGTAGAGAGAGAGAGGTGGGGGGTAGAGAGAGAGAGAGAGAGAGGTGGGGGGGTAGAGAAAGAGAGGTGGGGGGTAGAGAGAGAGAGAGAGAGAGGTGGGGGGTAGAGAGAGTGGGGGGTAGAGAGAGAGAGGTGGGGGGTAGAGAGAGAGAGGTGGGGGGGGTAGAGAGAGAGAGTGGGGGGGTAGAGAGAGAGAGGTGGGGGGGGGGTAGAGAGAGAGAGAGGTGGGGGGGGTAGAGAGAGAGAGAGGGGGGGGGTAGAGAGAGAGAAGTGGGGGGGTAGAGAGAGAGAGAGAGGTGGGGGGTAGAGAGAGAGAGAGAGAGGTGGGGGGTAGAGAGAGAGAGAGGTGGGGGTAGAGAGAGAGAGAGGTGGGGGGTAGAGAGAGAGAGGTGGGGGGTAGAGAGAGTGGGGGGGTAGAGAGAGAGAGAGGTGGGGGGTAGAGAGAGAGAGGTGGGGGGGTAGAGAGAGAGGTAAACACCAAATTGAGACTCTGCACGCAGAATTCTGCAAAAATATCCTCCGTGTACAACGTAGAACACCAAATAATGCATGCAGAGCAGAATTAGGCCGATACCCACTAATTATCAAAATCCAGAAAAGAGACGTTAAATTCTACAACCACCTAAAAGGAAGCGATTCCCAAACCTTCTATAACAAAGCCATCGCCTACAGAGAGATGAACCTGGAGAAGAGTCCCCTAAGCAAGCTGGTCCTGGGGCTCTGTTCACAAACACAAACACACCCTACAGAGCCCCAGGACAGCAGCACAATTAGACCCAACCAAATCATGAGAAAACAAAAAGATAATTACTTGACACATTGGAAAGAATTAACAAAAAAACCCAGCAAACAAGAATGTTATTTGTCCCTAAACAGAGAGTACACAGCGGCAGAATACCTGACCACTGTGACTGACCCAAACTTAAGGAAAGCTTTGACTATGTACAGACTCAGTGAGCATAGCCTTGCTATTGAGAAAGGCCGCCGTAGGCAGACATGGCTCTCAAGAGAAGACAGGCTATGTGCTCACTGCCCACAAAATGAGGTGGAAACTGAGCTGCACTTCCTAACCTCCTGCCCAATGTATGCCCATATTAGAGAGACATATTTCCCTCAGATTACACAGATCCACAAAGAATTCGAAAACAAATCCAATTTTGAAACGTAGGTTTATTCAGTAGAAAACATCATGGACACTCAGTCATCATGGTAAGTTTACAAACATATGTTATGATAAATTTAAACTTGTATCTCATTATGGTAAATGGTGAAATAGGTTTAGCTAGTTATAGAATTGTAATGGCTTTAGCAGATAAATAGAAAAGATGATCAGTATTTACCTGGCTAAAAGAGAAGGAATATAATAATAAATATATAATATAATAAGAAGAAGAAGAAGAAGAATATAATAATCTATTGTTTACAGGAAACTCATTCAACAATTTTAGATGAAGTTGTGTGACTGGGGAGTGAAATATAAAGTGGAGACAGGACTGGGGAGTGAAATATAAAGTGGAGACAGGACTGGGGAGTGAAATATAAAGTGGAGACAGGACTGGGGAGTGAAATATAAAGTGGAGACAGGACTGGGGAGTGAAATATAAAGTGGAGACAGGACTGGGGAGTGAAATATAAAGTGGAGACAGGACTGGGGAGTGAAATATAAAGTGGGTGATAAAATTAATTAACAATCATTTTGATCAAAATGTGCAAATTCTCCAAACAGATCATCAAGGTAGATGGATGATTTTAAATATGTTATTGAACCATAAACAGCTTTGGCTCATCAATGTTCTTGGGGACCTTCAATGCTGCAGACAGTTGTTGGTACCTTTCCCCAGATCTGTGCCTCGACACAATCCTGTCTCAGAGCTCTACGGACGATTCCTTCGACCGCATGGCTTGGTTTTTGCTCTGACATGCACTGTCAACTGTGGGATCTGATATAGACTGGTGTGTGCCTTTCCAATCAATTGAATTTACCACAGGTGGCGCCCAATCAAGTTGTAGAAACATCTCAAGGATGATCAATGGAAACAGGATGCACTTGAGCTCAATTTCAAGTCTCATAGCAAAGGCTCTGAATACTGATGTAAATACGGTATAGTTATTAGTGGATCCGTCTATTTCTGTGTGTGTGTGTGTGTGTGTGTGTGTGTGTGTGTGTGTGTGTGTGTGTGTGTGTGTGTGTGTGTGTGTGTGTGTGTGTGTGTGTGTGTGTGTGTGTGTGTGTGTGTGTGAGTGTATCATTTTTTATAAATCTACAAATGTTTAAAAAAAATCTGTTTTCACTTTGTCATTATGGAGTATTGTGATGTCATTATGGGGTATTGTGATGTCATTATGGGGTATTGTGATGTCATTATGGGGTATTGTGATGTCATTATGGAGTATTGTGTGTAGATTGACAAGGGAAAAAATGTATTTAATCCATTTTAGTTTAAGGCTGCAAAGTAACAAAACGTGGAAAAAGTCAAGGGTCTGAATACTTTCCTAAAGCTCTGTGTAAAGCTCTGGGGGATACAAATGTTGCTGTGAAGAGACAGAATCATTCAATCATTTGTTTTGGTCCAGGTAGCTTGTTTTTGGTCACAGGTCCAGGAATGGCTGAAGAATTGTAACATTTATCTGTAGATAACACTGCACTACTGGCTGATCGGAAAAGTCTTAGTCAATCGATCAATAATATAATAACAAAATATATGAGAATAGAAAGTTTCAGAAGTTTTGTGAAACATCATATCATAGTTGAAAAATATATGGCAAATCAAAACTGGATGTTCTTTCAGAGATAGATGGGAAGGATTGATGGTAGCTGAAGGTAAGGACTAAAAACAAACAAAAATGATAACTAATGTCAAATATACTATTTTCTGTAAAATGTATATAGTATGTATAAACTGGAAGTAGAAGCCTAAGTGTTGTTGTCCATTAGTTTACTCCCATTAGGTGACGGGTGGTAGAGTTAGTGGAAAATTATATATATACTGTAAATATTTATAGAACAAATATGAAGCTGCACTGCATCTCAGTGTAAGAGGGCGTCACTACAGTTCCTGGTTCGAAATCCAAGATGTATCACATCCGGCCGTGATTGGGAGTCCCAATGGGGGTTAGGTTGTCATTGTAAATAATGATTTGTTCTTCACTGACTTGCTTAGTTAAATAAAGGTTCAACATTTTATTTTTTAAATAACGTCGCAGCTAAAAGTTGCAAATGACACAATTTAAAGACATGCTTCTCTATGCTGAGATTTTCCGTTTCTAATTTTTATTTATTTTTTACCCCTTTTTCTCCCCAATTGTTGTAGTAGCTACTATCTTGTCTCATCGCTACAACTCCCATACGGCTCGGGAGAGACGAAAGTTGAAAGTCATGTGTCCTCCGATACACAACCCAACCAGCCATACTGCTTCTTAACACAGCTTATCCAACCCGGAAGCCAGCCGCAAACTCCCCCAGGCTTGGAGTGTTAAAGTCCAACAAGTCCTCCATACCTCCTTCTCTCTATCACCTGCAGTGGCGGAAAACTTGTTGGCCCATCCCTCTTTAGCCGCTCGAACACCCTCCTTACCATCTCAGACAGTGTCTCCTGGACATTCCCAAGGAATCTCTCCAGCAGCCTAAGAGACGTTATTCCTGTTGGTCGCTTCTGCACGGTGGCTGATTGAACCGATCTCAAAAGGAGGGCTGGATTGTGGAGGATAGGCTCCTCCCACAGCCCAGGCCCCACCCCTTTCTCATGTGGGCCTCAGCAGCTGCAGAGTAAAAATCAGAGAAACCTGCTGTACTCAGCCTCTCCGGCTTCATGAGGAACAGCTGCCGGTCCTAATCCACCAGCTCTCCTCAGCAGTGCGCATGCTGGTTCAACTCCAGCTGACATCCGTATGGTACAGCAGTCTCTGCAGTGTCTGTGCCGCCTTTAGTCGGAAAGCAGCCACCCTGCCACCCTTCCACCAGGCCCTGTCGTCCTTCATGGACAGACATGTACAACACTGCCGCCGTCAGCTCGACCAGAAAAGAAATCCAACAGCGTTGCAAGTCTGCGAGCATACCGGCGGGGCAGTTTTGATACTACTGCTTGTGACAGCCCCTGCCAGTTCTTCCTGACCCACCTGTCCGAGCCCAGGTACACCCCCAAAATGTTAAGCCCTTCAGAACCCCACTGCAAACCTTTCTGGAAGCAGAAGGGGGGACTATCCCTTCTTTGCCCACATAACAGAGCTTTGCTCTTGCCCCAGTTCACCTTAGCTGATGAAGCTCCTTCCTTCAGACTAGTGTCTATTGCCTGCATATCCTGCCCATCCCTGACCATCACAGAAACGTAACCTGCATACGCCGACACTGATACTCTCGACAAGTCCAACACGTCCCTGATTAAGAACAAGTTGTACGTGATTGAGCGTCCCGGTACACAATATGTCTGGCCCTTGTGTACTGTTAACGAGGACCTCGGCAAATATCTTGTAGTCCACACAGAGCAATGCCACACGACTCTCCTATACCGACGTACTCGCGCACCGCGCAAATTAATTCCAGTCCGATTATTCCCCAGAATTCTTTATAAAACTCCACTGGGAGTCCATCGACCTCCTGGCTGGGGGACATCTGGGTTACGGCCTCTGCCAGTTCATGGGACAACAGAGCAATGTCCATTTTATCCCTGCCAGAGAGAGCTTAGGGAGTTCTGCGAATAAGACCTGAGCACACGTAGGATCATGCAGTTCTGCCCTAAACAACACAGTATAGAACAGTTCACTCCTGCGGCTCCTCCCACCACAGAGGATAGGCTCCTCCCACCACAGAGGATAGGCTCCTCCCACCACATATGATAGGCTCCTCCCACCACAGAGGATAGGCTCCTCCCACCACATATGATAGGCTCCTCCCACCACAGAGGATAGGCTCCTCCCACCACATAGGGTAGGGTCCTCCCACCACAGAGGATAGGTTCCTCCCGCCACAGAGGATAGGCTCCTCCCACCACAGAGGATAGGCTCCTCCCACCACATATGATAGGCTCCTCCCACCACAGAGGATAGGCTCCTCCCACCACATATGATAGGCTCCTCCCACCACAGAGGATAGGCTCCTCCCACCACATAGGGTAGGGTCCTCCCACCACAGAGGATAGGGTCCTCCCACCACAGAGGATAGGCTCCTCCCACCACAGAGGATAGGCTCCTCCCACCACATGGGATAGGCTCCTCCCACCACATATGATAGGCTCCTCCCACCACATAGGATAGGCTCCTCCCACCACATATGATAGGCTCCTCCCACCACATATGATAGGCTCCTCCCACCACAGAGGATAGGCTCCTCCCACCACATAGGATAGGCTCCTCCCACCACCCCCCCACCACAGAGGCCGTAGACAATGCTTCACCGCTCTGTCTTTCCAAACCAAAAAGAAGGAGCTGGGAGCATCCATCTCCTTGAGCATGACAATCCTTATTTAACCCGTCTCCTCCTCTTCATCCATCTCCTTGAGCATGGAGAACTGATCTCTTACAAGTGCTCCCTTTGTTTTAACCTGGAAAAAACAGCCCAGGTCCCTACGTAGTTCGGCTAAATTAGCCTGGACGCCTAGATTTCCTTCCCCCACCATCTCTACCTCCATCTCACGAATACTACGCTCTAGTTCCCCCAATACTCTTCTAGCGTCTGAGGATGAGAGAGCAGTAGACTGTTGACAGAAAAGCCGAATTTGGACTTTTCCCACATCCCACCATTGACTCAGAGACTCATTCTCCTCTCCCCACCTTTCCTCCAAAAAGTCTGGAAACCTGAGCAAAAAGTGGCATCTTGTAAGAGCTTTACCTTAAACGTCCAATAGGATGCCTGCCGAGGACCTGGTGAAATAGACAGCCCAGCCATGGTTATGTGGTGATCTGAAATCCCCACCAGGAGAATGGTAGCGCCCTACATGCCTATTGCTCTGATTCCTGGACATGTAAAACCGATGGGGTCGGGCTGCACTCACCCCTAGACCCAAAGACCGTTACCCACGTCTACTGTCTGGTGATGTCTCGTTCTCCAAACACCCACTAGATGAAACTGATTAATTATGTCCTTTATTAACATCCTTCACTGAGACTGAATGAAGCTCCTCCCCATTTCTATCTTTAGAAAAATCCGTCGTACAGTTCCAGTCCCCGCCGACCACCAGCGTCTCCTCAGGCGCTGCCTGTGAGAGTTCCTGTCCCCTCCGACCACCAGCGTCTCCTCAGGCGCTGCCTGTGAGAGTTCCTGTCCCCTCCGACCACCAGCGTCTCCTCAGGCGCTACCTGTGAGAGTTCCTGTCCCCTCCGACCACCAGCGTCTCCTCAGGCGCTACCTGTGAGAGTTCCTGGCCCCTCCGACCACCAGCGTCTCCTCAGGCGCTACCTGTGAGAGTTCCTGTCCCCTCCGACCACCAGCGTCTCCTCAGGCGCTACCTGTGAGAGTTCCTGTCCCCTCCGACCACCAGCGTCTCCTCAGGCGCTACCTGTGAGAGTTCCTGTCCCCTCCGACCACCAGCGTCTCCTCAGGCGCTACCTGTGAGAGTTCCTGTCCCCTCCGACCACCAGCGTCTCCTCAGGCGCTACCTGTGAGAGTTCCTGTCTAGGACTCCCAAATAGAACCCCTCTTTCTCTCCCTGTGTTAGGCGCATACACATTTATAAAGACAAAACCCATGTTGTTCATTTCTGCTTTAACTACAAGCTGTCTACTCCTACACACCTCCTTTGGGGAGCAGATTTTTACAGCCAAACCCGGTGCAAAAAAGGACTGTCTCTCCTACACTAAGATCTGTCCCATGGCTCAACACACAGACAGACCTGGTGCTAAAGGACTGTCTCCCCTGCACTAAGATCTGTCCCATGGCTCAACACACAGACAGCCCCAGTGCTAAAGGACTGTCTCCCCTGCACTAAGATCTGTCCCATGGCTCAACACACAGACAGCCCCAGTGCTAAAGGACTGTCTCTCCTGCACTAAGATCTGTCCCATGGCTCAACACACAGACAGCCCCGGTGCTAAAGGACTGTCTCCCCTGCACTAAGATCTGTCCCATGGCATTAGCTACCTAGCCACATAGCTAACGATAGCATTATCTACGTAGCCACCTAGCTAACGATAGCATTATCTACCTAGCCACCTAGCTAACGATAGCATTATCTACCTAGCCACCTAGCTAACGATAGCATTATCTACCTAGCCACCTAGCTAACGTTAGCATTAGCTACCTAGCCACCTAGCTAACGATAGCATTATCTACCTAGCCACCTAGCTAACGATAGCATTAGCAACCTAGCCACCTAGCATAGCGTTAGCTACAACAAATTTGTAATTTCGTAAAAACATATCATACGTTTGTCAAATTCCTAACATATTGTACAACTTGCAATTGTAAAGCGGAACGTATCACACGAAATTATTGACGGACATCCACAAATGAATACATACCATAGGAAATGTAACATATCTAATTGGAGCGTCTCGGATTTACATTTATTGTGTGACGTCTACCCCCTGGGTCCAGGTTGGTTTGACTGGTAATGATGCGCTGACATCAAAGTTAGCTGGCTGCCTTAATAATAATAAAGCTTTCTGGAATACCCCCAATGGTCCAATTCTGGAAGTGGGTTATTTAGAATAGATTTACAGGTAAATAGTAAGTAGTATTCTACTGCCCTCACGCCAGCCAGACAAAACAACAGCCATGAGGATCGGAACCTAACATGACCCCTGATGCCTAACACTGAACTGTGCATAACCGACTCTTAATTTAGACACAAACAACAACATCTCTCCTCTCCCCTCCCCTCCCCTCTCATTACAACTGTGGTGATGTCTGGAAAGCAAACCAGTGTGATTCTCAATGACTAAGACACTCTGTGATAGCACTTTAGAAGTACAACAAACGTCCTCACTTCACTGTTTGTTTTGAGAGAGAGAGAGAGAGAGAGAGAGAGAGAGAGAGAGAGAGAGAGAGAGAGAGGGAGAGAGAGACAGAGAGAGAGAGAGAGAGAGAGAGAGAGAGAGAGGGGGAGGGGGAGTTAGAGAAAAGGCTATTTCTGTCCCTGCCACGCTATTGTCCTCGCTTGAATGGCTTCACATCAAGGGTAGATGCATTTAGACACTGTGCCAGCTCAGTTAGGCAGACAGAGATTGTTGCTAGGCCAGCCTGCCAGCTAGTTGGCCAGACATGCAGCTCTCTCCACTACTAGGTGAAGGGGAGACTAAAGACACTACCAAATGGAGCTACACTACTAACCATGAGTATGACATCCTGGCATTTAAAGCATACTCAATTGTTGACATTGTACATACTATAAAACATTCTATTTTTGCATACCCAGTCAGAGTAGTATTTCAACTGTAAGTTATGGACAATAACTCCAAAGCTTCCAAAGACATTATATTCTCAAAAGGTCATGAGAAGGTTAACTGTATATAAAACGCTACAGCCAAATTCATAGGAATTCATGCCACATTGGCTTGTTAAATCGTCCAAAAGCTACTGTTTACCACAGAGAGAGTTCGATTCTATCTGTTCTCCCTCCCACTCTCTCTCTTTCCTGGCTGGCAAAGTACCAGGATGTTGTGTCTGGTTTTGAATCTGAATTTCGAGAATTTAATTTGAAAACTGAATGCATATGAGAGTTGAATATTTTTTTTTTTTTACCTTTATTTAACCAGGCAAGTCAGTTAAGAACAAATTCTTATTTTCAATGACGGCCTGGGAACAGTGGGTTAACTGCCTGTTCAGGGGCAGAACGACAGATTTTGTACCTTGTCAGCTCGGGGGTTTGAACTCTCAATCTTGCGGTTACTAGTCCAACGCTCTAACCACTAGGCTACACTGCCGCCTGAAACTTTGATAAACTTGGAATGTTTGTAAACTTGATACACAGACAATTAATGTAATATCTACTACATTGAAACTTGAATATATAAATATTCAATTTGAATATTCAATTAAATTGAAATGTTATGTTTTAACTGAATGCGATATTCATTCAGTTCAGTTTCCAATCATGAAATAAAATTATTCCGTTTGGGCATTACAAATTAAAAATATTCAATAAATATTCAATATCCTAATACAAATTCTAAATGATGGAATTCAAATACAATTTCTGTTGGCACTGAAATGACTCCATTTGAGACTGGGCCTTCAGTGAATGTCGAACTAAACCGAAGGCTTGAGACTGGAGAATGAATGAGTAACAGATTAAATTATTATACTGTTACCCTGTTACCCTGTTACCCTGTTACCCTGTTACGCTGTTACCCTCTTACTCTGTTACCCTGTTACAATGTTACCCTGTTACAATGTTACGCTGTTACCCTGTTACCCTGTTACTCTGTTACCCTGTTACTCTGTTACTCTGTTAATCTGTTACTCTGTTACCCTGTTACAATGTTACCCTGTTACAATGTTACGCTGTTACCCTGTTACGCTGTTACCCTGTTACACTGTTACACTGTTACCCTGTTACACTGTTACCCTGTTACCCTGTTACTCTGTTACCCTGTTACACTGTTACCCTGTTACACTGTTACACTGTTACCCTGTTACACTGTTACCCTGTTACCCTGTTACTCTGTTACCCTGTTACCCTGTTACCCTGTTACTCTGTTACCCTGTTACCCTGTTACCCTGTTACCCTGTTACTCTGTTACCCTGTTACACTGTTACCCCGTTACCCTGTTACTCCGTTACCCTGTTACTCTGTTACATTGTTACACCGTTACTCTGTTACCTTGTTACTCTGTTACCCTGTTACCCTGTTACCCCATTACTCTGTTACCTTGTTACCCTGTTACAATGTTACCCTGTTACAATGTTACACTGTTGAGCGTGAAAAACCCATGAGCGTTGCAGTTCTTGACACAAACCGGTGCGCCTGGCACCTACCACCATACCCCGTTCAAAGACACTTCAATATTTTGTCTTGTCCATTCACCCTCTGAATGGCACACACACACAATCAATGTCTCAACTGTCTCAAGGCTTAAAAATCCTTCCCCAACCTGTCTCCTCCCCTTCATCTACACTGATTGAAGTGGATTTAACAAGTGACATCAATAAGGGATCATATCTTTCACCTGGATTCACCTGGTCAGTCTGTCATGGAAAGAGCAGGTGTTCCTTATGTTTTGTACACTCCATGTATTGTCTTGGCCTGTGTGTGTGTGTGTGTGTGTGTGTGTGTGTGTGTGTGTGTGTGTGTGTGTGTGTGTGTGTGTGTGTGTGTGTGTGTGTGTGTGTGTGTGTGTGTGTCCGTGTCCGTGTCCGTGTGTGTGTGTGCACTCACATGCAGCAAAAGGGAAAGTGAGACGTTTGTTTGATCAATAATCGTCAACACGTCAGACACAGTTTCAAATCAAGAAATCCAAGTTCAATTTATTGACAAGACAAAAGGAGCTGATTGTGGACTACGGGAAACGGAGGGCTGAGCAAGCCCCCATTCTCATCGATGGGGCTGTTGTGGAGACCCGTTGAGAGCTTCAAGTTCCACTGTGTCCATATCACTATGGACCTATCATGTTCCAAACACACCAACACAGTCGTGAAGAGGGCACGACAACGTCTCTTCCCCCTCAGGAAGCTGAAAAGATTTGGTACTGGCCCTCGGGTCCTCAAAACATTCTACAGCTGCACCATTGAGAGCATATTGATTGGCTGCATCACCGCTTGGTATGACAACTGCTCGGGCACCCGACCGCAAGGAGCCACAGAGGGTAGTCCGTATGGCCCAGTACATTACTGGGGCCGAGCTCCCTGCCATCCAGGACCTCTACACCAGGCGGTGTCAGAGGAAGGCCCTTAAAAATGGTCAATGACTCCAGCCACCTAAGTCATAGACTGTTCTCTCTGCTACCGCACGACAAGTGGTACCGGAGCGCCTAGTCTGGAAACAAAAAGCCCCTGAACAGCTTCTTCTCCAAAGCCATAAGACTGCTGAACAGTTAATTAAATGGCTACCCAGACATTCTACTTTTCACCCCCTACCTACATGTACATAGTACTCTAATCAATCACCGAACCGAACCTACATGTACATAGTACTCTAATCAATCACCGAACCAAACCTACATGTACATAGTACTCTAATCAATCACCGAACCAAACCTACATGTACATAGTACTCTGATCAATCACCGAACCAAACCTTCATGTACATAGTACTCTAATCAATCACCGAACCAAACCTACATGTACATCGTACTCTAATCAATCACCGAACCGAACCTACATGTACATAGTACTCTAATCAATCACCAAACCAAACCTACATGTACATAGTACTCTAATCAATCAATCACCGAACCAAACCTACATGTACATAGTACTCTAATCAATCACCGAACCAAACCTACATGTACATAGTACTCTAATCAATCACCGAACCAAACCAAACCCACATGTACATAGTACTCTAATCAATCACCGAACCAAACCCACATGTACATAGTACTCTAATCAATCACCGAACCAAACCTACATGTACATAGTACTCTAATCAATCACCGAACCAAACCTACATGTACATAGTACTCTAATCAATCACCGAACCAAACCTACATGTACATAGTACTCTAATCAATCACCAAACCAAACCTACATGTACATAGTACTCTAATCAATCACCGAACCAAACCTACATGTACATAGTACTCTAATCAATCACCAAACCAAACCTACATGTACATAGTACTCTAATCAATCACCGAACCAAACCTACATGTACATAGTACTCTAATCAATCACCAAACCAAACCTACATGTACATAGTACTCTAATCAATCACCAAACCAAACCTACATGTACATAGTACTCTAATCAATCACCGAACCAAACCTACATGTACATAGTACTCTAATCAATCACCAAACCAAACCTACATGTACATAGTACTCTAATCAATCACCGAACCAAACCTACATGTACATAGTACTCTAATCAATCACCAAACCAAACCTACATGTACATAGTACTCTAATCAATCACCAAACCAAACCTACATGTACATAGTACTCTAATCAATCACCGAACCAAACCTACATGTACATAGTACTCTAATCAATCACCGAACCAAACCTACATGTACATAGTACTCTGATCAATCACCGAACCAAACCTACATGTACATAGTACTCTAATCAATCACCGAACCAAACCCACATGTACATAGTACTCTAATCAATCACCGAACCAAACCTACATGTACATAGTACTCTAATCAATCACCAAACCAACCCTACATGTACATAGTACTCTAATCAATCACCGAACCAACCCTACATGTGAATCACCTCCATCACCAACCCCAACTACCTCGCCCTCCACTACACTGACTCAGTACCGGTTCTCCTTGTATATATCCTCATTATTGTTATTTTATTGTGTTACTATTTTCTTTTGAGCTATTTGTTCATTTTCTTACTTTTTTAAAACTGCATTGTTGGAAAAGGTCTTGTAAGTAAGCATTTCACTGTAAAAGTTTACACTTGTTTTTGGCGCATACAAGTAGCTCGGGAAGACTGACGACATAGTGACGTTTTAATGCCTATTAGCGCTACAGTACTACATGTAGATGTAGATGTAGATGCTGCTGAACGTCACCGTGGATTAAGTTTTTCTCACACAACTGATTCAAATCAAAGACTAAATGAGGAGTTGATTAGTTGAGTCAAGTGGGTGAGTCCTAGAGACAGCAGAAAGAAACTGGGGACCAGGGTTGAGAAACCTGCTGTAGACTAGAAAAACTCAACCATGGATTGAGTATTTTTGATTTAAAAAATAAAATAAAAAGAAAACTGTTCCCTTCCTGTACAGTTCAGACTGTGGATACATGTTGCTTAAGTTGTTTTTTTGTTGTGTTTTTCCATCCTGAAATTTCGACTTAGTAGCTCCACTGACTGTAATTTCCACCATATTCAAGAGATACCAGTGCCTTGCGAAAGTATTCGGCCCCCTTGAACTTTGCGACCTTTTTGCCACATTTCAGGCTTCAAACATAAAGATATAAAACTGTATTTTTTTGTGAAGAATCAACAACAAGTGGGACACAATCATGAAGTGGAACGACATTTATTGGATATTTCAAACTTTTTTAACATATAGTTTGAGATTTTGGCAATGCAGCCTTTTACTTCCCCAGAGTCGGAATGAACAGAAATAGATAACGTGCTAACTGTTCCCGTTGACTTCCAGTCATTGTGCTGATGCTAGTTAGCATTGGCTCGTGAAACTAGCTATAAGTTCCTTCATACTGGACACAATAACGGTATCCACGATGGTATTCTGTGTCAGCTAGCGATATTCAAAAAATAAATATTTTTCACATGAAAAAAATTCCACAAAATATTTCCCCCCCAAAAAATGTTAATTAAAAACAAATGTGGAACCCCTGCATACCTTGGTGGACCGCTCGGGGACCGCAGACCCCAGTTTGAAAACCTCTGAACTAGACTTAATCTCCTCTCTTCCTTCCTTCCTTCCTTCCTTCCTTCCTTCCTTCCTTCCTTCCTTCCTTCCTTGCTTCCTTCCTTCCTTCCTTCCTTTCTCTCCACGTCTCCTCTGTCAGGTACATCCGTACCATGTACCTGGGCATCCAGAGTCATCGTCGGAAGGAGAACCAGAGGCGGTTCTACTGGGCCATGATGTATGAGTACGCTGATGTCAACATGCTGCGTCTGCTGGAGACCTTCCTGGAGTCAGCTCCTCAGCTGGTCCTGCAGCTCTGTATCATGATCCAGAGGAACCGGGCTGATACCCTGCAATGTAAGAAGAATAGGGGTTCCACAGGGCTCTGTGTTGGGTTAAATATCATTATTATTATTGATATTTGTGAGCAAACTTTCAACATTCATTCTTTCTGATTGTAGGTATCAAAGAATACTCTTGAATATCCCATTCTCCGATTTCGACACAAAACATGCATTGGAAATTTGATATTAAGTGCCATTTTGATTCAAACTGTTTCGTGTGTGAAAAATAATATGGGGAAAGTTTCACCAAATAAGAAACGTTTTACTTTTCTGAATGTTGAAGTATACAGCATACAGTATTTATTGTGGAGCTCAATCGATGGGAGCTGTAATGCCAGACCAATTCTCATATTGCAGGCGATAGCAGAGCATCGACTGCTATGCTGATGTTATTGCTGATGTCAATGCTGATCAACATGGTGTAGTAAACAAGAAATAATAATAATAATAATAATAATAATAATAATCTAATATAGAAACCGCACAAGTAGTGTGTTTTAACCATCAATAATGTTTCTGAATATCACACTATTTTAGAGCGTAACAATTTGATTCACTCGTTCACTGCAATGAATATGCATATTCAAATTTACGTTTGGCTAGTTCAATATTTCATTAAATAGTTTATTAGAATATTTAGCTAAAATGACATGATGTGTTTAATTTGATTATTCTTTGAGTCAAGGAATAAATCAGCATTGTTTTACATAAATTATTTATCACCAGTTTATCATCAAACAGTTCGACTGACCTGCAGACACTGATTCTTCATTTCTCTCAGGCAGAAATGATCACTTTGTCTTCTCTCTATTCCTCCCCCTCTCTCTCTCTCTCTCTCTCTCTCTCTCTCTCCCTCTCTCTCTCTCTGTCTCTCTCTCTCTCTCTCTCTTAATTGTTCTCTCTGTTCATTACTTTTTTCTGCTCTGCCACTCTCTCTCTCTCTCCCCCCTCTCTCTCCCCTTCTCTCTCTCTCTCTCTCTCTCTCCCTCCCTCTCTCTTAATTGTTCTCTCTGTTCATTACTTTTTTCTGCTCTGCCACTCTCTCTCTCTCTCTCTCCCCCCTCTCTCTCCCACTCTTTCTCACTCTTCTTTCCTCTCTCTTACTCGCCTTATCTCTCTCTTTCTCACTCCCCTTCTCTCTCTCTCTCTCTCTCTCTCTCTCTCTCTCTCTCTCTCTCTCTCTCTCTCTCCCTCTCCTCTCCCCCAGGTATGTCTGTGCTTGCCTCTCTGCTGTCTCTATCCTGGGTGCTGGCCTCCTATCACAAGCTCCTGCGTGACTCCCGTGACGACAAGAAGAGTCTGAGCTATCGTGGGGCCCTGGTACACCTGTTCTGGCGTCTCTTCACCATCTCTTCCCGGGTCCTCTCCTTTGCCCTGTTCGCCTCCGTGTTCCATCTCTACTTCGGCATCTTCGTGGTGCTGCACTGGTGCGCCATGGCCTTCTGGGTAATCCACGGTGGCACCGACTTCTGCATGTCCAAGTGGGAGGAAGTCCTGTTTAACATGGTTGTGGGCGTGGTCTACGTGTTCTGCTGGTTCAACGTGAGAGAGGGTCGGACGCGCTACCGTATGGTCACCTACTACACCGTGGTGCTACTGGAGAACGCCGTGCTCACCGCGCTCTGGTACGCCTACCGCGACCCCGCCACCACCGACGCATACGCCGGCTCCGCCCTCTGCAGCGTCTTCCTGTGCTTCGCCTCGGGCGTGGCCTGCATGGTGCTGTATTACGGGGTGCTGCACCCCATGGGCCCAGGGCTCCGGGTCCTGGCCTCCTCCTGCTGCGCTGAACTGCTGTGGGGGCTCCCCCTGCCCCCTGAGGCCGAACCCATGGCCCCCACCCCAGGTCCCAGAGGCTCCCAGGCCACCCCGACACGGGCCATGGCAGGGGACTATGAAGGAGAGTATGAAGCGGCTACGGACACCTGTCTGCCTGTGTTCCAGGTGAGGTCCACGGAGCCGGTGGGCGCGGCCGGGAGACCCATCCGGCCAGAGGGGCCCCTCATCAAGATAGACATGCCCAGAAAGCGCTACCCGGCCTGGGACGCACACTTTGTGGACCGGCGACTGCGCAGGACCATAAACGTACTGCAGTACATCAGCCCCAACGCGGTGGGCATCAGGTATAGGGATGGACCGCTTCTCTATGAGTTACTGCAGTACGAGTCCTCTCTCTGAAGGAAAACTCTTCCTTCCTTCCTTCCTTCCTTCCTTCCTTCCTTCCTTCCTTCCTACTCTCTCTCTCTCTGTCTGTCTCTCTCTCTCTCTGTCTCTCTCTCTCTGTCTCTCTCTCTCTCTGTCTCTCTCTCTCTCTCTCTCTCTCTCTCTCTCTCTCTCTAGTTCTGTTCTTTCTTTCATTGGATCTTCTCCCCACGTCTTCATTTGGTGCTCTTACTCTTTACCTTCCCTCATCCAGTCCTCTGCAGGAACCCTGTGTGTGTGTGTGTGTGTGTGTGTGTGTGTGTGTGTGTGTGTGTGTGTGTGTGTGTGTGTGTGTGTGTGTGTGTGTGTGTGTGTGTGTGTGTGTGTGTGTGTGTGTGTGTGTGTGTGTGTGTGTGTGTTGTGAACTCTACCAAGAAACTGTCAAGACTACTATACAATACAATACAATACAATACAATCATACTATATTTTGGGAAAACAAAACATGCAGAGAAAAAGATCTATCTGATTTCTTAAATCCTTGGTTCTTAGCCCGTTATCTGTCTGTGTGTCTGTCTGAGCGTGTATGACTCTATAACTACCAAGTGTTTTCATATACTGTGTTGATGATGATGATATTACCTGTGTGGTAGGGGGGGGGGGGGCGGGGATATGTTGTTCCTGTCATGTGACCCGGTGCAATGCCTGATGGGAATGATGGAGGAGGGTTGAAGCTGCACCACGACACTAAGCTTACTGCCATATCTTTAGAGAATTGAACTCTTACAAGGGGTGAACATAGATGACAGACTATCAGACCAAATAAAGAAGCCCTCACAGTTGAGAAGCACACAGGTGTCAGATTACAAAAGGAACACATAGGTACAATAAGACATTTTTTATTTTAAATGTCTGCACAACATGCTACTACGAACGTTGACCATCGCCTCCCCAGCCTTAGACAATGTGGAGTATCAGGCCATTCTTTCTGCAGCGGCTATCCTTAAGCACAGGTCTAGGACCAGCTCTCTCTTCGCCAAATCCTCACGTCCATTGTTTGACGGGAGAATAGGCTAAACTGACCTTGAATCAGAGCTTATAGGCATAAGTTCCACCAATACAGTGACAAACAGGGGCCTCTGCTGGTAGCAGTCGGTCACAGCGTGCTCGATGTGGCCAAGCTATGGCAGCGTTTGTCAGCTCCAGTCCTCTGGTACCACCGACTAAACATACTCTGGTTGTGGCCCCGGACAAGCACAACTGATTCTACTTGTCACCTGGTCTTCAAGCTCTTGACAAGTTGAATCATGGGGGGGGTTGGAGGGGATGGGGGGGGGGGGGGTACATTATAAGCGTGTCCTGTTTTGGGGGATACTGGTGGACCAGAGTTGTGAAACCCTAATCTATGGTACATGCCTGTCTGGCAGTGAATTCAGTTGGATCCAGATGAGACAAGCATTTCGTTTTGACACCATTCATAGGCTAGGAAACACAGGAGACAACGTTTAGAGGTGTTTCTGCATTTACAGCACAACCGGATGCAATGTGTCTTTCTTTCCAGAAAACCCACAGAGTTATGACATTCCAAAGAACTTTGCTTTTGTTTTTCTTTAACAAACAAACTAAATTCTGAATAGGAATAAGTCAAATGTAAAAAAAAATACATGAAATAAGTTTGGATGTCACGGGGGGAGACTGTCGAAAAGCAACAATCAAACAGCATGTGACGTGATGATGAACAGAACAAAGTGGTGTAAAGACAGTGTTCCGCTATTCCTCCAGCATTCCCTGCTGTTCCGCTATTCCTCCAGCATTCCCTGCTGTTCCACTATTCCTCCAGCATTCCCTGCTGTTTCACTATTCCTCCAGCATTCCCTGCTGTTCCACTATTCCTCCAGCATTCCTTGCTGCTTCACTATTCCTCCAGCATTCCCTGCTGTTCCACTATTCCTCCAGCATTCCTTGCTGCTTCACTATTCCTCCAGCATTCCTTGATGCTTCACTATTCCTCCAGCATTCCTTGCTGCTTCACTATTCCTCCAGCATTCCCTGCTGTTCCGCTATTCCTCCAGCATTCCTTGCTGCTTCACTATTCCTCCAGCATTCCCTGCTGCTTCACTATTCCTCCAGCATTCCCTGCTGTTCCACTATTCCTCCAGCATTCCTTGCTGCTTCACTATTCCTCCAGCATTCCCTGCTGTTCCACTATTCCTCCAGCATTCCCTGCTGTTTCACTATTCCTCCAGCATTCCCTGCTGTTCCACTATTCCTCCAGCATTCCCTGCTGTTCCACTATTCCTCCAGCATTCCCTGCTGTTCCGCTATTCCTCCAGCATTCCCTGCTGTTCCACTATTCTTCCGGCATTCCCTGCTGTTCCACTATTCCTCCAGCATTCCCTGCTGTTACCCTATTCCTCCAGCATTCCTTGCTGCTTCACTATTCCTCCAGCATTCCCTTCTGCTTCACTATTCCTCCAGCATTCCCTGCTGTTCCACTATTCCTCCAGCATTCCTTGCTGCTTCACTATTCCTCCAGCATTCCCTGCTGTTCCACTATTCCTCCAGCATTCCCTGCTGCTTCACTATTCCTCCAGCATTCCCTGCTGCTTCACTATTCTTCCAGCATTCCCTGCTGCTTCACTATTCCTCCAGCATTCCCTGCTGCTGGATAGATACTATCAGTGTTCTGTACTCTACCACACCCTCCCTCTTTCTCCTCCACACTCTTTCATTCTCTCTACCTCACCTTTGTTTTACCATGGAGCTATGAGGTTGAACAATAAGCTCATTGGGTGCAAATACGTGTTGGAAGGTTTTCCAAAAACAGAAACGTTGCCAAGCATGTGTTCATATCTATCATATGATATTCTATCATATTGTTATACTACCACTCTTGTTGTTGTTGTCCTTTTCTTTTTGTACTCGTTAAAACGCTGCTGACGATGATGCTACTTTGCCTGAATGCACCATATTTTATTTGTGATTTATTTTTTACTCAACACGTTGCAGTGTGTGTTACACGGTATACTCGTCTTTGCAGTGAGTGTTAAACGGTATACTCGTCTTTGCAGTGAGTGTTAAACGGTATACTTGTCTTTGCAGTGAGTGTTAACACTGTATACTCGTCTTTGCAGTGAGTGTTAAACGGTATACTCGTCTTTGCAGTGAGTGTTAAACGGTATACTCGTCTTTGCAGTGAGTGTTAAACGGTATACTCGTCTTTGCAGTGAGTGTTAAACGGTATACTCGTCTTTGCAGTGAGTGTTAAACGGTATACGGTATACTGCCGAGGGAGTACGGGTCAACGGTGCAGGCTACTGCTCGAGCAGTTCAAAACAAAGCCAAATCACATGTCATATAGTACTGTCTCCCCTAGCTCCTAGCTCCTTGACCTCTAGGACTAGTCAATACAATACATACAGGTGTGCCATGTTCCCTTCTGAGTCTACAGGGGCTAACTACTCCTGAGTCTATAGGGGCTGGCTACTCCTGAGTCTCCAGGGGCTAGCTACTCCAGAGTCTCCAGGGGCTGGCTACTCCTGAGTCTCCAGGGGCTAGCTACTCCAGAGTCTCCAGGGGCTGGCTACTCCTGAATCTCCAGGGGCTAGCTACTCCAGAGTCTCCAGGGGCTGGCTACTCCTGAGTCTATGGTCTATAGGGGCTGGCTACTCCTGAGTGTAGAGGGGTCAGCTACTCCTGAGTCTCCAGGGGCTGGCTACTCCTGAGTCTATAGGGGTCAGCTACTCCTGAGTCTCCAGGGGCTGGCTACTCCTGAGTCTATAGGGGCCAGCTACTCCTGAGTCTATAGGGGCCAGCTACTCCTGAGTTTATAGGGGCCAGCTACTCCTGAGTCTATAGGGGCCAGCTACTCCTGAGTTTATAGGGGCCAGCTACTCCTGAGTTTATAGGGGCCAGCTACTCCTGAGTCTATAGGGGCCAGCTACTCCTGAGTCTATAGGGGCCAGCTACTCCTGAGTTTATAGGGGCCAGCTACTCCTGAGTCTATAGGGGCCAGCTACTCCTGAGTCTATAGGGGCCAGCTACTCCTGAGTCTATAGGGGCCAGCTACTCCTGAGTTTATAGGGGCCAGCTACTCCTGAGTCTATAGGGGCCAGCTACTCCTGAGTCTATAGGGGCCAGCTACTCCTGAGTCTATAGGGGCTAGCTACTCCTGAGTTTATAGGGGCCAGCTACTCCTGAGTCTATAGGGGCCAGCTACTCCTGAGTCTATAGGGGCCAGCTACTCCTGAGTCTATAGGGGCTAGCTACTCCTGAGTTTATAGGGGCCAGCTACTCCTGAGTCTATAGGGGCCAGCTACTCCTGAGTCTATAGGGGCCAGCTACTCCTGAGTTTATAGGGGCCAGCTACTCCTGAGTTTATAGGGGCCAGCTACTCCTGAGTCTATAGGGGCCAGCTACTCCTGAGTCTATAGGGGCCAGCTACTCCTGAGTCTATAGGGGCTAGCTACTCCTGAGTTTATAGGGGCTAGCTACTCCTGAGTTTATAGGAGCTAGCTACTCCTGAGTCTATAGGGGCCAGCTACTCCTGAGTCTATAGGGGCTAGCTACTCCTGAGTTTATAGGGGCTAGCTACTCCTGAGTTTATAGGGGCTAGCTACTCCTGAGTTTATAGGAGCTAGCTACTCCTGAGTCTATGGTCTATAGGAGCTAGCTACTCCTGAGTCTATGGTCTATAGGAGCTAGCTACTCCTGAGTCTATGGTCTATAGGAGCTAGCTACTCCTGAGTCTATGGTCTATAGGAGCTAGCTACTCCTGAGTCTATAGGTGCTGGCTACTCCTGAGTTTATAGATGCTGGCTACTCCTGAGTCTATGACGTATAGGAGCTCGACCGTAATTTCCAGAGAGGGCTACTGCACAAACAAAATGGGAAACGGTGAATGAATGCATTTAGTTTGCCAGTTAGTTAATTTACTTGATCAGTTGTCTGGGTATAACGTGTGTTTTGACATTGTGTATCAGTGTGGCATGATAACAGTGTTAAGTAAGCATTAGTACTGTACTGACTTAGTCATGGGGGGATACCTACCTGGCCTCTCTCTGACTCTGACCCCTCTGTGACCTGCTGAGGTTTAGAGGTCAAGCGGGGTGGAGAGAGAGGAGACGGACGGGGTGAGAGGGTCTTGCCAGGGGTGGAAAAGAATATGAGGACAGTGTGTGACAGGGAAGTGTGTGTGTATGTGTGTGTGCGTGCGTGTGTGTATGGGTTTTTGTTGTTTGTCTGTGTGTGTGTGTGTGTGTGTGTGTGTGTGTGTGTGTGTGTGTGTGTGTGTGTGTGTGTGTGTGTGTGTGTGTGTGTGTGTGTGTGTGTGTGTGTGTGTGTGTGTGTGTGTGTGTGTTTCTCAACCAGCCCGTTCACACAGCCCTGTTGTCTTGCCAACGGTTTGGCTCCACCCCTGGTTGCTGCTCTGCCCTTTCACCCCTCCTATGGTGCCGTTCCCATGACAACCTTCACTTTCTGTTCCTGGATGCTGAACAGAGGGGTTGCCATGCCAACCTTCACTTCCTGGTTACTAACCAGAGGGGGCAGGGCTGAATGATTGGAGATACTGAAGTGAGGACATGCAATGAGGTGCTGAAATATCTGTGTGTAGGGCTATAAGACTACAACGATTCACCATCTTGGTGTGTCGGGCTATAAGACTACAACCATTCACCATCTTGGTGTGTAGGGCTATAAGACTACAACCATTCACCATCTTGGTGTGTAGGGCTATAAGACTACAACGATTCACCATCTTGGTGTGTCGGGCTATAAGACTACAACCATTCACCATCTTGGTGTGTAGGGCTATAAGACTACAACCATTCACCATCTTGGTGTGTAGGGCTATAAGACTACAGCCATTCACCATCTTGGTGTGTAGGGCTATAAGACTACAACCATTCACCATCTTGGTGTGTAGGGCTATAAGACTACAGCCATTCACCATCTTGGTGTGTAGGGCTATAAAGACTACAACCATTCACCATCTTGGTGTGTAGGGCTATAAGACTACAGCCATTCACCATCTTGGTGTGTAGGGCTATAAAGACTACAACCATTCACCATCTTGGTGTGTAGGGCTATAAGACTACAACCATTCACCATCTTGGTGTGTCGGGCTATAAGACTACAACCATTCACCATCTTGGTGTGTAGGGCTATAAGACTACAACCATTCACCATCTTGGTGTGTAGGGCTATAAGACTACAACCATTCACCATCTTGGTGTGTAGGGCTATAAGACTACAACCATTCACCATCTTGGTGTGTAGGGCTATAAGACTACAACCATTCACCATCTTGGTGTGTAGGGCTATAAGACTACAGACATTAACCATCTTGGTGTGTAGGGCTATAAGACTACAGCCATTTACCATCTTGGTGTGTAGGGCTATAAGACTACAGCCATTTACCATCTTGGTGTGTAGGGCTATAAGACTACAACCATTCACCATCTTGGTGTGTAGGGCTATAAGACTACAGACATTCACCATCTTGGTGTGTAGGGCTAAGGTTGCAAGCATTCAGCCATGATTATTGAGTGACTGGGTCAGCTAAATGTCAGACTCGGTAATCTCAGTATAATACTCCTTCCTGTCGGTATGCAACTTCCTCTTTTATGTTTTCTGAAAGTCAGTGATCCTTTTTGCTTTTATGTTGTCTGAATATAATAGAATGAAGAGTCAAGCTTTTACACCGTAGTAAACAAAAACATCAATAAATCAACAAACAAGCCAAACCAGGGATTGGTTTTTCAGGACCAATAGGATCATGACCACTGAACCAGCTGACTCAGGGGTCTCTCGACGCAGTCATGGTGCACTAGTGCACTAGTTTTGACCAGGGTCTATAGGGGTAGTGCACTAATTTTGACCAGGACCTATAGGGGTAGTGCACTAATTTTGACCAGGACCTATAGGAGTAGTGCACTAGTTTTGACCAGGACCTACAGGGGTAGTGCACTAGTTTTGACCAGGACCTATAGGGGTAGTGCACTAGTTTTGACCAGGGCCTATAGGGGTAGTGCACTACGTAGTGAATAGGGTGCCATTTGGGACACAAACATGGCATGTCCTCACGGGTCTCCATCCTTCCTCATACTGCAATGCATTCTGGTATGTCTTCTGGGATACCGCCAAATGTTTTATTACATTTTTCTCTCACGTGTATGAGGCTGTGTGTTTTGTGTGATGCTGTGTGTTTTGTGTGAGTTGTGTTTTGTGTGAGTTGGCTGCCTGGTAGGCATTGATTCCATGGTGCATCCATTTTACCCTGTAAAAACAAAACTTAAACACTCTAACCTTTAGTTATATCGAATATAAAGGCATGTAGGTTAGGGATGTATACTGTAGGGATATGTGACATTGTGTCTTCAGGTCTAAATTAGGGATATATACTGTAGGCATGTACATCAAAATCAGGTGATAAATACACTGTGATTCCCTCCGTATGCCATCATAGCCTGTTGCCACTCAACGCGAGATGGCATGGCTGTGTTACTCTTCATTCTATGGTGCTTATATCATCACCTTAAACCAGGGTAGTTGAATCATTATTTAACTCATGCAGCTCTTCTAATGACACATTTCAGAATAGGCTTTAGCTCAGAGGCCAAACGTAGTCTTGTGGCTCGCGAGCATGACACTTTGCCATGCCAAGGGTTGTGGGTTCGATTCCCACGGGCGCCACCCAGTACATATAAAAGGTATGTACACTTGACGCCTTGGATAAAAGTGTCTGCTAAATGGCATATATTATTATAGTAGATTATATTATATATTATTATATTATATATTATTATATTATATATTATTATATTATGTGTTACTAAATATTATTATATTATATATTATATTATATATTATTATATTATGTATTATTATATTATATAGTATTATATTATGTATTATTATATTATATATTATTATATTATATGTTATATTATATATTATTATATTATGTATTATTATATTATTATATTATTATATGATGCATTATTATATATTATTATATTATATATTACTGTGCTATATATTATTATATTATGTATTATTATATTATTTATAATTATATTATATACTATTATATTATGTATTAGTATATACTATTATATATTATTATATTATGTATTATTATACATTATTATATTATATACTATTATATTATATATTATTATCCTATATACGATTATATTATATATTATATTATTATATTATGTATTATTATATATTATATATATTATTATTATATTATATAATATTATATTATATATATTATATATTATTATATATTATTATATTATATACTATTATATTATATATTATATATATTATATATTTTATATATTATATATAATATATATTATATATTTTATGTTATTATATTATATATTGTTATAGTATAGTATATATTATATACTATTTTATATTATTATATTATATAGTATTATATATTATTATAGTAGATATGATTATATTATATATTATATTATTATATTATGTATTATTATATATTATATATATTACTATATTATATACTATTATATTATATATTGTATATATTATATATTTTATATATTATTATATTATATACTATTATATTATATATATTATATATTTTATATGTTATTATATTATATATTGTTATAGTATAGTATATATTATATACTATTCTATATTATTATATTATATATGATTATATTATATATTATATATATTATTATATTATATACTATTATATTATATATTACTATTTTATATATTATTATATTACATTGATCATGAATACACAGTACATGGTCACAAACTTTCACCCAGGTAGAGACTAGCTGAGGAAACATTTAAGACTCCCCAATACGTCCACCCCAAAGCCACGACCCACATCAAGGGTAACAAGAGGAGAACAGCAACGGTGGGCTAGCTGTTGTTCCTCCGGGTGCTCCTGTCCAGCCACGGCAGCCAGCTTCACTAACAACAACTACTACACCAGATACCGTTGTCTTTCTGTATCTATGTGCCCAGTACAATAACCAAGTGTATGTCCCAAATGGCACCCTATTCCCTATGTAGTGCACTACAAGGGCCCAGACACTAGTACACTGTACAGGCCCGGGTCAAAAGTAGTGCGCTGTATATAGAGAATAGGGTGCTTTTTGGGACGCATGTCCGAGACGACTAAACACCAAACAGCCTATTTGACATCGGCCAATAACAACATACAGAGTGAAACTGGTATCTCATCATAATAATAGTAACAACAGTTGTAGTTACTGTGACGATGAAGCTGATTCCATACCAGAACCAGAGGTTGGGTACTTTGTCTGTGAAACTCAATCTGTCCTTCTGAGGAGGACAGACAACAGGGGAAATAAAAACAAGGTAATATGTGACCATCAGCTGTACCTGAGACAGGGTTGTACCTGAGCCTGGGTTGTACCTGAGACCGGGTTGTACCTGAGCCTGGGTTGCACCTGAGACCGGGTTGTACCTGAGACCGGGTTGTACCTGAGCCTGGGTTGTACCTGAGACCGGTTTGTACCTGAGCCTGGGTTGGCTGGGGTATGTGAACATCAGCTGTATCTGAGCCTGGGTTGTACCTGAGACCGGGTTGTACCTGAGACCGGGTTGTACCTGAGACCGGATTGTACCTAAGCCTGGGTTGTACCTGAGACCGGGTTGTACCTGGGTTGGGTGGGGTGGTTCACCCTTCTTCTTTGTTTGAAGCAAACTGGAACGCTGGTTGGTTGATTTTGAATCAGAAGAGAATAGATACTGTAGTGAATGTCCTCAATACCATCATGGGGTTGTTGCGGAGCATCCAAAATGGCTCCATATTCCCTACATAGTGCACTACTTTAGACCAGAGCCCTATTGGCCCTCTTCAAAAGTAGTGCACTACGTAGAGAATAGGGTGCCATTGGGACACAGACTAGGTGTGTTGGAGACAGCTGTACAGATGACAGCTGGACACAGCTCCTATAGAGCTGGATAATGTGTTCTATAGAGATGGATAATGTGCTCTGTAGAGATGGATAATGTGCTCTGTAGAGATGGATAATGTGCTCTGTAGAGATGGATAATGTGCTCTGTAGAGATGGATAATGTGCTCTGTAGAGATGGATAATGTGCTCTGTAGAGATGGATAATGTGCTCTGTAGAGATGGGATAATGTGCTCTGTAGAGATGGATAATGTGCTCTATAGAGATGGATAATGTGCTCTGTAGAGATGGATAATGTGCTCTGTAGAGATGGATAATGTGCTCTGTAGAGATGGATAATGTGCTCTGTAGAGATGGATAATGTGCTCTGTAGAGATGGATAATGTGCTCTGTGGAGATGGATAATGTGCTCTGTAGAGATGGGATAATGTGCTCTGTAGAGATGGATAATGTGCTCTGTAGAGATGGGATAATTTGCTCTGTAGAGATGGATAATGTGCTCTGTAGAGATGGATAATGTGCTCTGTAGAGATGGATAATGTGCTCTGTAGAGATGGGATAATGTGCTCTGTAGAGATGGATAATGTGCTCTGTAGAGCTGGATAATGTGCTCTGTAGAGATGGGATAATGTGCTCTGTAGAGATGGGATAATGTGCTCTGTAGAGATGGATAATGTGCTCTGTAGAGATGGATAATGTGCTCTGTAGAGATGGGATAATGTGCTCTGTAGAGATGGATAATGTGCTCTGTAGAGATGGGATAATGTGGTCTATGATTGTTATGTACTTTTGTCTATGCCTTCTGATTATTCTAATGTCTTGCCAGATGAATGATTTGTAGTGCCAACACGCTAACCTTTTTCCTGCCTGTAGTTAGTCTTGTGAACAAAATGTCTAGCTAAATGGAAAAATACCTGAACAAATAAAGTGAAAGGAGAAAAAAATACCAGGTTTTAGAGCAAAGGCAAATGTTTGACGAAGTGTTTCATGACAGGCTTGAATAGTTCCACGTATCTCCATCATCGGATTGGAGGATGACATCGTAATAGATTCCAAAACAGCTCTATGGAGAAGCGGTAAACGCAGACTGTGAACACCTCATTCCCTGGTTCTCACGCCATTTTCCCAGCATGCCTAGAGCTCATTGTGAGGTGGCCCGCCGAAAACATATAAGCATGTTAACGCTCTCTCTCTCTTTCTGTACAATGTCCCCTCTCTCTCTCTCTTTCTGAAATCTCTGAATGCATTGATGTGTAGCAGGCCATTGATATATTTGGTTCCATTCGGTTTAGTTATGTGTATTTGTATCATGGCCATCATCAGTTCTCAATTAGAGCCAAAATGCTCAGATAACAAAAAAAAAGAAAGTGCATTTTAGTTTTTTAATAAATGAATGAACCTGGTGCTGAACGCTGATCTTGAGGTGCTACCATCACAGAGACTGCTGAGTCTCTCTGCCTCCCTCCCGCCCACGGGTCTCTCTCTCTCTCAGAGCATGGCCTTGTCCTCCGTCAGTCCCTCCGCCATCTGAGGGACCTGCCTGTCTCCAAAAACACTCAATGCTCGGGGAGAACAAGCAGGCACCTCAACCCCTCACAGTTTACAGTGAAACACAACTCTCTCTCTCTCTCTGTGTGTCTCTCTCTCTCTGTCTCTCTCTGTCTCTCTCTCTCTCTCTCTCTCTCTCTCTCTCTCTCTCTCTCTCTCTCTCTCTCTCTCTCTAAACAAGGTGCCACCATTTTAGAATTTCACAATCAATCTGCACAAAACAACTACAACAAACAGCTGTCTTAAGTTAATGTAATGTGTTATTATCATAATGTTTGTTAAGCTTTCATTTCAATTGTAAATGATCCAATCTGCACTAGGATGATTTATTTTTGCTTTGAGAGGTTAAATTAAAGAATCAAACGAGTAACAAAATGCATAATTTTTTTTTTTGGGGGGGGGGCCAGCACCCCAGGCCAGAGGCATAAAGTTCTTCTGATCAAAGGAATGTGGGGAAAAGTATATAGAAGGTGATTTGCTGTGTTGTATTACTCCCGTCATCTCTGTGTCCTAAACCTGTACGTATCTATTTCTGTTGTTACTGTAGAATTGGTTGTAATATTTTGTTAAAAAGATGGATTTTAATATTCCAATCAAGGCGACTAATGTTATCAATTAAGGTATGAATTGCTGCTGATTTTATGACATTTATTATCGATGCTATTGGGGAATAATGGTTAGTTAAATATTGATTATTTTTTGTCTTTTTTTTCCCGATTGTGATACATTGTTAAAAGGCAACTGCACTTCCTGATTTGGTCTCTTTTAGATTTGGATCATTAAGGAGAAGTGCTCACGGTCACAACTGAATTCAAACGTGAGTTGGTTTTGGGGGGTGTGGTTTGAGGTGTGTGTTTCTTGTGTGTGTTCACAGATGGGAAGAGTTAGCCAAATTATATTGCAATTTAGCTTCAGCAGGCTGGTGTGTGCGACAGTGGCAAAATTGGTTTGACTTTGGATAGGTTCTCTTGGGATAGTTAGGGGACCGTCAATAAACACAATGTAAATGGGACAATATTTTATTGTTACACATATTTTAGTTATCTCATTAAATGCTTTGAATATTTGTATATGAATTACAATACTGTATTGCTGATCTGAGCTTTTTTAAGTAATCGAAATTTGGAGCTGTTGACTTTAAAAAAAATATTGTCCCGTCTACATTGTGTAATTTACTGATGGTCTCTAACCACATAGTGATATCCAATGTCAAACTAAATTGACCATGGGCATTATGATGGGGTCCAATGCAGCTGTGCTCCGAATTGATGATTGCTTGGGTGCTACCAGCTGTGGATTCAAATAATCCCAACCCACAGAAAACATGTATAGTAGCCATCATTCAGTGAGCATACCATTGTGTTCTATCGTATCGCATATTTCTGTTTTGGACGAGACTGACTTCATGACCGAAATCACACGAGAATGAATGATTTTGACTCATATTAACGCCACATAGGGCAGCTTTCAAAATTTTCCATTTTACCTTTATTTAACCAGGCAAGTCAGTTAAGAACACATTCTTATTTCAATGACGGCCTGGGAACAGTGGGTTAACTGCCTGGCAGAACGACAGATTTGTACCTTGTCAGCTCGGGGGTTTGAACTCACAACTTTCCGGTTACTAGTCCAACGCTCTAACCACTAGGCTACCCTGCCGCCCCAATGAGAAGTTGCTTTTCCTGGGCAGTCGCTCTTTAATATATTTCACAATTTTATTAGGATACGCATATATCATTTGTCTAGGGGTATTCAAAAAGGTTGAACTATGTCAGTTGTAAAAACCTTTGCTACAAGCCTAGCAGAATTATTATGAAAAAATAAAATGAAACAACTCATGTTGAGATGATACAGAATGATTTATTTGTTAAATATTTTTTTTAAATGTAGTAAATTGTTTCCTAGAATCCCCGTTCTTTTGAAAAAGAGAACAAACGGATGTCCACTAAGCTCTTATTTTTGTGGAAATAATCTGAATATTCTGAAACACATGGTGCTAAAAGTTTTGGTGTGTGTTCTGGGTTTTAGATTTAAAGAAAAAATATAATATATTAAAATATTATGCGGAGAAATGTCATGTCAAAAGCCTTACTGTAGATCAGACTGTTCATCATCCCAGAAGAGAAAATAAATATAGTCTTTGAAAGTGAAAACAAATATACCAGATGATATTGTATACTGTATTCACCTTTTTTGACAGATCAAACATGTATATGTACTGATGTGTGTGGTGTATGATATAAAACAGTAATGATAGTTTTTCCCTGTTTATTAAAGAGTTATTACTAAAGTTGTTCTCATTAAGACTCATTATTATTATTTATTTTTTTAAATGTTGGAAATTATCATGTCAGAGTTCGCATCTGAAATGGCACCCTATTCCCTATATAGTGCACTACTTCTGACCAGAGCCCTATGGCACCCTATTCCCTATATAGTGCACTACTTCTGACCAGAGCCCTGTGGTATAGGGAATAGAGTGCCATAGGGCTCTGGTCAGAAGTAGTGCACTATATAGGGAATAGGGTGCCATAGGGCTCTGGTCAGAAGTAGTGCACTATATAGGGAATAGAGTGCCATAGGGCTCTGGTCAGAAGTAGTGCACTATATAGGGAATAGAGTGCCATAGGGCTCTGGTCAGAACTAGTGCACTATATAGGGAATAGGGTACCATAGGGCTCTGGTCAGAACTAGTGCACTATATAGGGAATAGAGTGCCATAGAGCTCTGGTCAGAAGTAGTGCACTACATTTGTGTATTTCACATATAATAGCCTACATTGACAGGCACTGGCAATTCATAACACAAAACAAAAAAGGACAAATTATAATACACACGCTATAAATATATACACACACTGGTAGTATCCACTACCATGACAACGACTCATGGGTACCACCTGGTGGCTGCTCTGTCACACTTCAGTACAGGGGGAAACCGCAACTGGATAATGAATGTTTAAAAAAACACGTGAGTAATTAGAACAGTTAGATTAGATGAATGCATGTATCATCTATAGTGTCGTCGTGAATTATGAATCGTTTTTTCCTTGATTTGCAATTGCTCCAGATATTTCACACAATTTGCTCGGGAACCTTTCATCTCAGACGTACATCCACTGGGCACGTGTTTTTGTAATCGCACTTCCTTCGCGCTCAACCTCGTCAAATCTGTCAAACATCCGCGGAGGCTTCAGGTATAATATTTTAGGGTCAATTGAAATCCATTTTGCGGATGAATTTTTATGTAGTGTTTAAATAATGCATCTGTTTTGCAAAGATAACATCGTCAATTTGGCTACACTTTCTGATGTAGCGCATATGCCGGTAGCTAGACCGGTGTGAATCATGCAAATCTATCTCAATATTTCTAGGTCACGGCTTTATAATCGTGAGATAAATGTAACTAATTAGTAGCCAGATAGTTAGTTATACCTAGGTAGCTTACAAGGTTAGCAGACTTTTCTCAAAACAAACCTCATTGTGGCTAGCTACTTCTTGTCCCTCATGCTAGCCTTTACAGCCAAATATAACTAAAGAAACGTCCAAATGTAATACATTGATATGACCAGCGTTGTCGACCATTTCTCCCCTGTTGCGTTTTCATCTCAAAATACACTACATGACCAAAAGTATGTGGACACCCTTTGCTGCTATAACAGCCTCCACTCTTCTGGGAAGACGTTCAACTAGAGGTTGGAACATTGCTGCAGAGACTTCCATTCAGCCACAAGATCAGGCACTCAGGCACCATTAGGCCTGGCTCACAGTCGGCATATGATAGTGCCACGTTGAAAGTCACTGACCTCTTCAGTATGGATCATTCTACTACCAGTGTTTGTCTATGGAGATTGCATGGCAGTGTGCTCGGTTTTATACACCTGTCAGCAACAGGTGTGGCTGAAATAACTGAATTCACTCATTTGAAGGCATGTCCACATACCTTTCTATATATACAGTGTCTTCAGAAAGTATTCAGACCCTTTGACTTTTTCCACATTTTGTTACGTTACAGTCTTATTCTAAAAATTGATTAAATGTACAGTACTAGTCAAACGTTTGGACACACCTACTCATTCAAGGGTTTTTCTTAATTTTTTACTGTTTACTATATTGTAGAATAATAGCGAATACATCAAAACTACGAAATAACACACATGGAATCATGTAGTAACCAAAAAAGTGTTAAACAAATCAAAACATATTTTAGATTTTAGATTCTTCAAAGTTGTCACCCTTTGCCTTGATGACAGCTTTGCACACTATTTGGCATTCTCTCAACCACCTTCATGAGGAATGCTTTTCCAACAGCCTTGAAGGAGTTCCCACATATGCTGAGCACTTGTTAACTGCTTTTCCTTCATTCTGCGGACCAGCTCATCCCAAACCATCTCAATTGGATTGAGGTCAGTGGATTGTGGAGGGCAGGTTATCTGATGCAGCACTCCATCACTCTCCTTCATGGTCAAATAACCCTTAGTTGGGTCATTGTCCTGTTAAAAAACAAATGATAGTCCCATTAAGCACAAACCACATGGGATGGCGTATCGCTGCAGAATGCTGTGGCAGCCATGCTGGTTAAGTGTGCCTTGAATTCTAAATAAGTCACAGAAAGTGTCACCAGCAAATCACACCATCACACCACCTCCTCCTCCATGCTTCGCGGTGGGAACCACACACCTCCTCCATGCTTTGCGGTGGAAATACATACGGAAATCATCCGTTCACCTACGAAAAAAAAAATCTCAAATTTGGACTCAAGGACAGATTTCCGTCCATTGCTCGTGTTTCTTGGCCCAAGCCAGCCTCTTCTTATTATTGGTGTCCTTTAGTAGGGGTTTCTTTGCATCAATTCAACCATGAAGGCCTGATTCACGCAGTCTCCTCTGAACAGTTGATGAAACCAAGATTGAACTTTTTGTCCTTAATGCCAAGCGTCACGTCTGGAGGAAACCTGGCACCATCCCTACGGTGAAGCATGGTGGTGGCAGCATCATGCTGTGGGGATATTTTTCAGAGGCAGGGACTAGGAGACTAGTCAGGATCGAGGGAAAGATAAGCTCCAACACTCAGACATCATTTACAGATAGCCAGGGGCACACTCCAACACTCAGACATCATTTACAGATAGCCAGGGGCACACTCCAACACTCAGACATCATTTACAGATAGCCAGGCCCCCCCCGGGCCCCCTGCATAGAGAGCCAGAGTCCAGAGTGGACAGAGCTTAATTGGGGGACATAGAGAGACATAGAGAGATAGAATCCCGAGTGTACAGAGGTGATTCGAACCGGTGACCCAACGCTCTTAAAACCTCTTAACCTGCCGCTACGTTGGGATCAACGTAGTGTAACCTACATTGGGTCAATGATAAATAAGTCTCAGCTGTAATGATCTGGTGATGTTGAGGCACTCCTCCATGCCAGCGATGTCCAGCTGAATCTCCCTCAGGTCTTTACACTTGAGTATGATGGTCCCCATAGACGCCAGAGATCTGCACCGAGTAGGAGAGGGTTAAAACTAGTTATGTTCTAGTCTGTTTCTCCTTTCCCCTCGTGTCTTCCTCTGAAGAAGCCCTACACAGGTGAAATGTCAGGAGCTCTTTAAACCTAGCCTCTTTGGGACGTTTCAAATTACTATTGGTTTTAACTAGGGGAAACATGGTTGGACGGTTGGATGACAAAAAGACGCTTGAGATTGAAGTAGAAAATTATGTAGTAATTAGAAGAGAATGCAATCGCCAAGGTGATGGGAGTTTGTATTTATGTAAGATCAGACATTGGGTTAAACTATAGATCAGATATTGGGTTAAACTATAGATCAGATATTGGGTTAAACTATAGATCAGATATTGGGTTAAACTATAGATCAGACATTTGGTTAAACTATAGATCAGATATTGGGTTAAACTATAGATCAGATATTGGGTTAAACTATAGATCAGATATTGGGTTAAACTATAGATCAGATATTGGGTTCAACTATAGATCAGATATTGGGTTAAACTATAGATCAGATATTGGGTTAAACTATAGATCAGATATTGGGTTAAACTATAGATCAGATATTGGGTTCAACTATAGATCAGATATTGGGTTAAACTATAGATCAGACATTGGGTTCAACTATAGATCAGATATTGGGTTCAACTATAGATCAGATATTGGGTTCAACTATAGATCAGATATTGGGTTAAACTATAGATCAGATATTGGGTTAAACTATAGATCAGATATTGGGTTCAACTATAGATCAGATATTGGGTTCAACTATAGATCAGATATTGGGTTCAACTATAGATCAGATATTGGGTTCAACTATAGATCAGATATTGGGTTCAACTATAGATCAGATATTGGGTTCAACTATAGATCAGATATTGGGTTAAACTATAGATCAGATATTGGGTTCAACTATAGATCAGATATTGGGTTAAACTATAGATCAGATATTGGGTTCAACTATAGATCAGATATTGGGTTAAACTATAGATCAGACATTGGGTTCAACTATAGATCAGATATTGGGTTAAACTATAGATCAGATATTGGGTTAAACTACAGATCAGACATTGGGTTCAACTACAGATCAGACATTGGGTTCAACTATAGATCAGATATTGAGTTCAACTATATATCAGATATTGGGTTAAACTATAGATCAGATATTGGGTTAAACTATAGATCAGATATTGGGTTAAACTATAGATCAGATATTGGGTTAAACTATAGATCAGATATTGGGTTCAACTATAGATCAGATATTGGGTTAAACTATAGATCAGACATTGGGTTCAACTATAGATCAGATATTGAGTTCAACTATAGATCAGATATTGGGTTCAACTATAGATCAGATATTGGGTTAAACTATAGATCAGATATTGGGTTAAACTATAGATCAGATATTGGGTTAAACTATAGATCAGACATTGGGTTCAACTATAGATCAGATATTGAGTTCAACTATAGATCAGATATTGGGTTCAACTATAGATCAGATATTGGGTTAAACTATAGATCAGATATTGGGTTAAACTATAGATCAGATATTGGGTTCAACTATAGATCAGACATTGGGTTCAACTACAGATCAGACATTGGGTTAAACTACAGATCAGATATTGGGTTCAACTATAGATCAGACATTGGGTTCAACTATAGATCAGATTTAAACCATGATGAGATTGAAGCTGTGTGATTGGACGTTTTACGACCAAAGCGTCAACCTATCATAATTGGAGCGTGTTAACGACAAGCACAAGTGTTCTGTGTTTTTGGAGGAGACTTATTCCAACTGGACAGACTGATCAATCAGAGGTTATTGTTGCTGGTGATATTAATATAGATATGCCCTAAAAAGGGCCATAATACTTTTAAAGCTCTTTAAAAAGTACTCCATTAGCTTTATACCAGCTGGTTAATGAGCCCACCAGGGTCTGTCCTTCTACCCAAACCATCATTGACCTTTTTGTTGGTGTCAGATCAACTATATCAAACAGTGGAGTTGTAAACTATGGGCTCATTCCATCATTTTCTGTAGTATTGTAGGAAGGTTCAGAAAACAGTCTTTTAATTGTCATAACTTCAACAACCAAAAACATGAGGCTATGAAGAATTACAGTGCAGATATTTGTGTTAATTGTTTGAGCAAATGAGACTGGTCTGCTGTATTGAAATGCAATGAGGGGGAGAATGCCTGGGGCCATTTGAAATCATTGTTTTTTACATGTTGGAGATAAGCAGGCTCCAGTGAAACAGGTCAGAATTAAGAAAAGAACGGAACCACGGATACATGATAACATTTTAAAGGCAATTAAGCGTAGAAATGAACGCTTTCTGGAGTTCAGGAAATCCAGGGCAGATTCTATATTTATAGACTTTAAGAAATTAAGAAATTAGGTCAACAGGATGATACAGAAGGCATATTTTAGAAAGTATATTTTAATGACAAAATAGTTGAACATAGGAACAATCCGAGTAAATTGTATGAGTGTCTGATGCTATTGGGTAACAGTAACAGATTAAAGACCAAAGCTCTCCGTCTCAGCTTGGACATTAGAGGAAAGGTAACATCAGACAAGACCATGGTTACAGACAGTCTGAATAGCTAGTTTTACAACAATAGCTAATACATTAGTTAGCAAGTTACCATGTCAATCAGGTTGCTATGGGGGGAGGGTCAAGTCCAGCAGTTTCACTCAACAGCAGGGGATTCGAGTAGATGTCTGAGTCGAACCGTGCTAGAGAGGCTGGAAGAACTTGACCGTTCCCGAGCAACTGGCCTTGACAACATTCCTGCCAGATTTCTAAGGGATGCTGTGGTAATTATCACCCCCTGTGTAACTCACATTGTGAATCTGTCTAGTGAATTAGGGTGTTTTCCCAGTCAACTAAAACTTGCAAGGGTCATTCCTTTATATATATATAAAAAATTGAATTGTTAGATCATGGAAACTATCGTCCTAACTCTCAATCCTGTGTTGCTTTATTGAAGGTCATGGAAAAGATTATGTTAAAGCAGATTGACAGTTATATTTCCTTACATATGAGCTCCAATCTGGCTTCAGGAAATCCCATTCCACTGACACCTGCCTACTATATCTGACTGACCACATAAGGAAGGCAGTAGATGGGGGGACATTTTGTCGTACGGTTATGTTAAATCTCCAAAAGGCGTTCGATACAGTGGATCGTGAGATTCTGTTCATCGAACTAAGAGCCATGGGCTTTAACAACTTATCAGTGAAAATTGGGGTCAGCTCTTATCTGCAAGGAAGAAAACAGATGGTGGATATGTTATGGGATCCTGTCTAAACCCCAAAAATCTGGAACTGTGGGGTACCCCAAGGGAGTGTGCTGGGTCCACTTCTATTTGTATTGTATGTTGGTGACTTGTTGGTGTATGTAGGTGACTGGGAGGACATCAGACAACTAAACTTTCCATATAAGAGCTCAGAAAGTGACTTCTTTTTGGACCTGAATACTACAAACATTCAATAGGTAAAGGTGCTCAAAGTTGACCCATTTTGCATATCCCACCGTACCCCACCGTACCCCACCATACCCCACTGAACACCACCGTACCCCACCGTACCCCACCATACCCCACCGAACACCACCGTACCCCACCGTACCCCACCGTACCCCACCATACCCCACCGAACACCACCGTACCCCACCGAACACCACCGTACCCCACCGTACCCCACCATACCCCACCGAACACCACCGTACCCCACCGAACACCACCGTACCCCACCGAACACCACCGTACCCCACCGAACACCACCGTACCCCACCATACCCCACCGAACGCCACCGTACCCCACCGTACCCCACCGTACCCCACCGAACCCCACCGTACCCCACCGTACCCCACCGTACCCCACCGAACACCACAGTACCCCACCGTACCCCACCGAACCCCACCCTACCCCACCGTACCCCACCGAACCCCACCATACCCCACCGAAACACACCATACCCCACCGAAACACACCATACCCCACCATACCCCACCGTACCCCACCGAACACCACCATACCCCACCCTACCCCCCCGAACCCCACCGTACCCCACCGAAACACACCATACCCCACCATACCCCACCGTACCCCACCGAAACACACCATACCCCACCGAACCCCACCGTATCCCACCGAACCCCACCGAAACACACCATACCCCACCATACCCCACCGTACCCCACCATACCCCACCGAACCCCACCATACCCCACTGTACCCCACCATACCCCACCGTACCCCACCCTACCGTACCCCACCGAACCCCACCGAACCCCACCGAACCCCACCGTACCCCAGCATACCCCACCGTACCCCACCGAACCCCACCCCACCCCACCGTACCCCACCGAACCCCACCGTACCCCACCGAAACACACCATACCCCACCGTACCCCACCGAACCCCACCGTACCCCACCGAAACCCACCATACCCCACCATACCCCACCGAACCCCACCATACCCCACCGAAACACACCATACCCCACCGAACCCCACCGTACCCCAACGAACCCCACCATACCCCACCGTATCCCACCCTACCCCAATGTACCCCACCGTACCCCACCCAACCGTACCCCACCCTACCCCACCGTATCCCACACTACCCCAATGCACCCCACCTTACCCCAACTTACCCCACCGTATCCCACCGAACCCCACCGTACCCCACCGAATCCCACCGTACCCCACCGAATCCCACCATACCCCACCGAATCCCACCGTACCCCACCGAACCCCACCGTACCCCAATGTACCCCACCGTACCCCACCCTATCGTACCCCACCCTACCCCACCGTATCCCACCCTACCCCAATGTACCCCACCGTACCCCACCCTACCCCCACCGTACCCCACCCTACCCCACCACCCCAACTTACCCCACCCTACCCCAACTTACACCACCGTACCCCACCCTACCCCACCCCACCGTATCCCACCCTACCCCAATGTACCCCACCGTACCCCACCCTACCCTTCATCACTGGAAAAGATAAACAGTTAAGATTGATATGTATTTTAAAAGGTTACAAAGAAGTTTGTCAAACTATTTCATAATTTCCGGGAAACAAATGTTGTTGTTTTTTTTTAAATAAAACCTTTAACATCAGTGTTGTAGCTTCGACGCTATTTTACATCATCTGAGGTGTTTGTGACCTTCATCGTTTGAGACGGTGACATGAACACAGGTTGTCATGTTATTGTGGTACAACAAAGACGAGAGAATTGCTGACTTGAATGGGAAATATCTGTTGTTTTAAAATATACCCGTCAATCCTCCGTAGGATGCTGATTGAAATCGTAGAAATATACTGTATTTAGAATAGAATAGGGCGTGATCATTTAAGTTAACATTCAACAGTGGGAGGAACGGCGGCCATCTTTGTTGGTAGTAATTAGAAGTAAAAAAAAATATATATGTAAATTCAACTTAAATTTCAATGGTGTATCAGCTTAAAATGCAGTGGTCTGAATGGATAGGTCTATTCTATGAATTCTATTTCTATGATTGAAATGACACCCACCCTGTATCCCCTTCCCCAAGACAGGTGTATAGTTCCTTCCTGTGTTGTACTTGTGCTAAAAAATGTATTGAATTTTACTGCTAATTTACTTTGTTGCTCGTAATCTTATCTTTTATTGTTTCTTATTGTTGTTGTCGAGAAGGAACCTGCCAGTAAGCATTTTTGTTGGACAATGTATACGTATCCCGTAGATACGACGAATAAAACGTGAAACCTATCCTACCCTCTAACCTCTATTCCAGCGAAGGCAATCCCTTTCCTCTTGTCTTGCACTCCTCTCCTTCCCTCTCTTGTCCTTTTCTCTCTTAGAGTGTTCACTCTCTTTCTCCTACTCCTTCTTCTCCACTTCCTCCACCTCTCTGGTTACCATCTTTTTGTACCTTGTTTTCCCTCTTTGTCTCTTCCTCCATGTCTTCTCCCAGTAGTTCACCACTCCGCCACAGTGTGTCCATTACATATCTCCACCAAGAGGGGGCAGTATAGTTCATGTGGAATGATAAAGCGATTGTCTGAAGCACAAGGGTTGTCTGAAGCGCAGCTCTGCGTTTTTAAACCACTGAATCAGATGAATGGACAAACCCAGTAAATTACGTCCAAAATGACATCCTATTCTCTATTTAGTGCACTACCTATGACCAGAGCCTGTCAAATATATTTTCACTCTGAGGCATAACATTAAAAAAGTATTTTTTTTACAGAAATGTTCACAAACACCCAACCAACAGCTCCATGTGTCCTGTTGTGTACCAGCTAGATCGCGAACGACTCGGCGCAAAGAGCTCTTGTAGGTGAACGTTGGGAGCCTGCTCGCATATCAGAAGAGCCGAATCTATTTATACAAATATTTTTTAAATTAAGATATTAATAATCAAAAGATTTAAATGAATATAATTAACTAATTCAACGAACAAATGGATGTTGTTTGACGAGAGAGCAACTGGGGATGCAGCACGAAGGAATCCCTCAGCAGATGTCATAATGGAGGTCCGATCCTATTTGGAGGAGCCCCTCCAAGATCTGCAGATCCTCTGAGCTGGTGGAAGAACAAGGCCTCTGTCTACCCACGGCGTACGAAAGTCATTACAGGGAGACTTTGCATAGTGACCACATCCGTTCCCTCTGACAGGGTCTTCTCGAAAAACAGGAGAAATAATTACTGTGAGAAGAAACCGGAATAGCCCCTCGAAAGTGAGGCAGCTTGCATTTCTGTATGCAAATCTCTCATAAAAGCAAAATATGTTCAGCGTTGCTGTGTGCTGCTGGTTATAACATGGCAATAAAGAAGAGAGAGAAAAGAGGGACCAGTTTAATGTTTTTAGTGGGATTTGCAGTTTTGCACATTGTTATTTATTTTTCTTTGATATGGTGCAATATTCTATTATTATGTTGTTCAGATTGTATTTGTTTTGAATTGTTGCATTTATATGCACTTTGTTTATATACATTAAAAAGTTATACTTTAAATGCAAATGTTTAATAGCATTATTTTTCATAACAAACCAATGCATTTTTAAATACATTGTGGTTAAGGTAGTGTATCATTTCATTTAATAATTTAATTAGAAATGTTTTAACACCAATCAGAGTCAAACTATCGCAAACTGTTTGACTTGAAAAAATATAAAACATATTTTTTAAAGATCCGTTTGGGAGTCAAAAGAGCAGGCTCTTTTTGGTGAGTTGAGCAGAACGAGCCAGAACCAGAATGCCCATCACTAGTACCAGCGTCAACCTATAGTTACAAACACATATGAAGCTCATATGGTTGGCTTAGGAAGCCCATGTGACGAGGTTATGAAGCTCATGTGATTGGCTTAAGAAGCCCATGTGACCAGCTTACGAAGCTCTTATAACCATGTTACGGTGCTCATATGATTGGCTTACTCATATGGGTTATCAGATATCACTGAATTACACACCACACATTATCTCCATAGCTGTGACGGTAGCTATCTTTGGCATGTTGACTCTACCTGGCCCCTCCAAAGTGTCCTGCATGGCTGGCTTATTATAGGAGTTATTGCACCCTAGGTATCCTCACTCACTGTCTGGGTCATAAGAGATCCATTCCTAAACCCGGCTGGTTCCAGTTCCACTCCTGAATCTGTGACTTTAAAATAGAGTAAAATAGTGTTAAAAAAGTGTTAAATATTGTAAAATAGTGTTTTAAAAAAATTGTGTAAAATTGTTTAAAATTGTGTAAAATTGTTTAAAATAATGTCAAATTGTTTAAAATAATGTAAAATTGTTTAAAATACTGTAAAATTGTTTAAAATACTGTAAAATAGTTTAAAATAGTTTAAAATAGTGTAAAATAGTTTAAAATAGTTTAAAATAGTGTAAAATAGTGTAAAATAGTTTAAAATAGTGTAAAATAGTTTAGAATAGTTTAAAATAGTGTAAAATAGTTTAAACGAGTGTTTTAACACGTCCGGTTGTTCAACCATCAAAGTCTCTGAAGGAGTCAGAACTCTCGCGGATCCCGTGTCTACAATTCTGGAACAAAATTGACAGGACCCTCATTTTCTAAGACAAATGAAGAAGAGACTCTGTTGTTAGCGAAATATGACAGCTACTTAGTGTCGGATTAAATATTTATTGGAAAAATGTGCCATCTGAAGTGGCCAGCTACTGTACCTCCTTATTGTATGGTACGTTCCCTCCACACCGTATCCCCCTAAAGACCCACTAAAACAGGAACCAGAAGAGATATTCCAGTGGAGGTTGGTGTCATTTAATATTTGGGAGGACTTTATATTTATTCACGAGCATGGCCTTATTTCTATTACAGCATATTGGGATGACTGTCATTCATATTCCATTCACCCAGTTCAATGTAACATTGATAGGTTTAGGTTACTACATGATACTAGAATGTTATCTGTACCCATCATGAGGTTGCTACAACCTAGCCTATGAATGAAAGTTTATAATGTAGGTGCACACAGGTGGGGAGAAAAATTTGAGGTGACAGACAGTACATGGACAGACAGTGCCACGTTCAATACCGCCTTGCCCACTCTTGCCTGTATCTAGCTGATCTAGGGTGTAATAATTAGTCCAACAGTTACAAACAAGAGAATATATTGGACAAATTCACGTATGTTTATCCCTATTTCGTTCTCTTTGCTTCCGTTTAAGGGGGAAAAAAAGTATTGGCAAAATGAATACACCCATGATCAGTGAAACACAGTCCACTTTCATAGCAGCCACGTTGTATTCCTTCTCACATCTAAGCTCTCTCTTCCTCTCACCTTTTCCCTTCGCTTGTGGACTTCAGTACACAACACAACAGCTGAAAGTGACCAGGATAAAACAACTCTCCAAGCCAAACCTTTATACCGTAACCGCTAACCGCTAACACAGCCTACATCATTATCACCATATTAGCTAACATCAAAGTCAATGTACTAGAAATAATGTGTTAATAAACTCGCTACAATCAGCAAGCAGTTTAGCAATAACACTGAAAGGTTACCTTGACTTGCAAGAGTCCCAATGTTGTATAGCCTTAGCCAGCTAGCTAACATAAATAGCATTCTTCTCTGTTTGAATGAGGTTTTTGAGTAGGCTAAAATAGCTAGCTGCATTAGCTAGCTAAGTAAGTGAAGGTGAAAAAAAATACAAAGAAATATAGCTAGCTCGCTTTATGCTTCTTCTCCTTATTTGTTTTAGAAGTTAATTTGTTCAAAACTGTTCAACTATTGTCTTTCTCTCAGTGTCACTTCAGTTCTAGGTAGCTGTGGCTTATGCTTTCAGTACTAGATTAATTATCTGATCCTTTGATTGGGTGGACAACATGTCAGTTCATGCTGCAAGAGCTCTGATAGATTGGAGGACATCCTCCGGAAGTTGTCATAATTACTGTGTAAGTCTATGGAAGGGGGTGACAACCATGAGTCTCCTAGGTTTTGTATTGAAGTCAATGTACCCAGAGGAGGACTGAAGCTAGCTGTCCTCCGGCTACACAATGGTGCTACCCTCTCTCTCTCTATGTATGTCTCTCACTGTCTGTTTCTTTCTCGCTCTCTGTGTGCACCTTTGTCCTTTTCAAAGAGTACAACAAAAACTGCAGATTAAAGTACACAACCTCAGGAGAAAGCTGAAAACTGAGGACCCTCTACTATAGACACCATAGAGGAGAGACAGTGGAGTGGTAACCAGTGATATGGTGATAAAATTGATGGGTAAACACTGATCACCATTCATAGCGGCTACACTATGTCCTTGTCCAGAAAAAAACTCAAAATAAAACATTTCTAGACAGGGAGGAAAGAGAAAGAGAGGGAGAAAGAAAGACGAAGAAGAAACAAGAGTTTCTCTAAAACCCACCGCCCCTCCCCCAGCCAGTCTGCGTACATCTCTATGTATAGATACAGGTAAATACCAACAAATAAAGGAAACACCAACAGAGTCTTAATAAACCACCACGAGCCAGAACAGCTTCAATGCACCTTGGCATGGATTCTACAAGTGTCTGGAACTCCTCCGTCATTTTGGTGTTTTGTTAATGGTGGTGGAGAAAGCTGTCTCAGCGTCGTGTGTATAGGTGGCAGGGAAGTCAGGCGCAGGAGAGTCAAAATGAAGATTAAATGGAGTCTTTTAATAAATGTCCACAGAACATGCTCCATAACACTAAAACGTACAGACATGAAAGACATGGGTACGAGGACCCGTCGCGCACCAACACAACAATAAACAACACTGGCAATAAAACAATCTCTGACAAAGACATGAGGGGAAACCGAGGGGAAACAGAGGGTTAAATACACAAAAGGTAATGAATGGGATTGAAACCAGGTGTGTGGGAAGACAAGACAAAACCAATGGAAAATGACTAATGGATCAATGATGGCTAGAAGACTGGTGACGTCGACCGCCGAGCACCACCCGAACCAGGAGAGGCAACGACTTCGGGAGAAGTCGTGACAGGCGCGGCTCTAGAATCACAAATAATAATCTCAAATAAATGTTCAATTGGGTTGAGATCTGTTGACTGAGATGGACATGGCGTATGGTTTACATCGTTTTCATGCTCATCGAACCGTTCAGTGATCATTATCCATCCTGTGGGGGCATAGCCATGGCAGCAAAAATAATGGTCTGCCCAGCATTTTTTACACATGACCCTATGCATGATGGGATGTTAATTTCTTAATTAACTCAGGAACCACACGTGTGTGGAAGCCCCTACATTCAATAAACTTTGTATTCCTCATTTACTCAAGTGTTTCCATTATTTTGGTAGTTACCTATATGTTCCTCATGCTATAACCCCAGTCACCTGCATGTACAGCCAGCAGCTACCAAACCTGTGTAACCTTAGTAACCCCACCAGCCCACATGTTTAAAAAATAAATAAATAGACACACACACACACCTAAAACAGATTATGAATGAGGTTCTTATTGCTGGATGTAAGGAGACTCTATAGCACTAGCCTGAGTAACCATGGCAACACGTGCCAGTAGCTGCGTTATGTACACACACTGACTGAACGAAATACCATTTTAGTAAACACACACACACACACACACAGTGATCAAAGACTAGTAGCCATGGTCACACACTGACCACTTTGCAATGTAGATTTAGTTGTGAACAAAATGTTTAATATGATTTATGAAATCATTGCGATGTCGATTACACTAACTTGTGATTTATTACATTACAAAAATCGGGAGAATTGAAGAATTAAATCATTATCTCTGTTGAAATAAAACTCTGTATCTCCAGAACGAAAACCACCATTTAACTATTAATGAACATATAATTAAGAAACTTCAGAAGCTATTTTGAATAAACGTTATTGGCCTATGAGTGTCATGACATGTCCAGAGCGTATTGAGGGGAATTACTTAGTTCAATACATGTTTTTTTTTAAAGACAAAAAATTGCGTTATGTGGTTATGTTTTTATTTTTGCTGACCTTCTAGGCAGAGTTTCTCTGTCCAGTGTTTGTGTTCTTTTGCCCGTCTTAATCTTTTCTTTTTATTGGCCAGTCTTAGATATGACTTTTTCTTTGCAACTCTGCCTAGAAGGCCAGCATCCCGGAGTCGCCCTCTTCACTGTTGACGTTGAGACTGGTGTTTTGTGGGTACTATTTAATGAAGCTGCCAGTTGAGGACTTGTGAGGCGTCTGTTTCTCAAAATAGACACTTTAATGTGCTTGTCCTCTTGCTCTGTTGTGCCCCGGGGCCTCCCACTCCTTTCTATTTTGGATAGAGCCAGTTTGCGCTGTCCTGTGAAGGGAGTTGTACACAGCGTTGTACGAGATCTTCAGTTTCTTGGCAATTTCTCACATGGAATACCCTTCATTTCTCAGAACAAGAATAGACTGATGAGTTTCAAAATAAAGTTCTTTGTTTCTGGCCATTTTGAGCCTGTAATCGAACCCACAAATGCTGATTCTCCAGATATTTAACTAGTCTGAAGAAGGCCAGTTTTATTGCTTCTTTAATCAGACCAACGGTTTTCAGCTGTGCTAACATAATTGCAAAATTGTTTTCTAATAATCAATTAGCCTTCTAAAATTATAAACTTGAATTAGCTAACACAACGTGCCATTGGAACACAGGAGTGATGGTTGCTGATAATGGGCCTCTGTACACCTATGTAGATATTCCATTAAAAATCAGCCGTTTCCAGCTACAATAGTCATTTACAACACTAACAATGTCTCTACACTGTATCTCTGATCAATTTGATGTTATTTTAATCTACAAAAATCTTGCTTTATTTTTTCAAAAAACAAGGATATTTCTAAGTGACCCCAAACTTTTGAACGGTAGAGTATATGTAAATGGAATTACTGGTGATTTTAATAACGTTTACATACTGCTTTACTCATCTCATATGTATATACTGTATTCTATTCTACTGTGTTTTAGTCAATGGCACTCTGACATTGATCGATCTAATATTTATATATTTTAATTCCGTTCTTTTATGTTTAGATTTGTTTGTATTGTTGTGTATTGTTAGATATTACTGAGCTGTTGGAGCTAGGAACACAAGCATTTTGCTACACCCTCAATAACATCGGCTAAATATGTGAATGAGACACGTAGGATTTTATTTTATTTTCGTAGGGGGTAGAGTTCCATTAGGGAGGTGACCCCTGATGACGGACGGGACAGGGGTGCACCTGTCAACCAATCATAGGTCAGCTGAGTGATGATCCTGCCCTCTGGTCACTTCCTGTTTGGCCCTGCCCACTGGTCACTTCCTGTTTGGCCCTGCCTTCTGGTCACTTCCTGTTTGGCCCTGCCCAATGGTCACTTGCTGTTTGGCCCTGCCTTCTGGTCACTTCCTGTTTGGCCCTGCCCTCTGGTTACTTCCTGTTTAGCCATGCCATCTGATCACTTCCTGTTTGGCCCTGACCGCCGCTCCTCTAATACAAACACACCTCAAAGTCAAAACGAAAGTTCTCACTGTAGGCCATATAACAGGATGTAGTTCTCTCTGTAGGCCTAAAAACAGGATGTAGTTCTCTCTGTAGGCCTAATAACAGGATGTAGTTCTCTCTGTAGGCCTAAAAACAGGATGTAGTTCTCTCTGTAGGCCTAGTAACAGGATGTAGTTCTCTCTGTAGGCCTAGTAACAGGATGTAGTTCTCTCTGTAGGCCTAATAACAGGATGTAGTTCTCTCTGTAGGCCTAAAAACAGGATGTAGTTCTCTCTGTAGGCCTAAAAACAGGATGTAGTTCTCTCTGTAGGCCTAGTAACAGGATGTAGTTCTCTCTGTAGGCCTAAAAAGGATGTAGTTCAGGAAAAACAGGATGTAGTTCTCTCTGTAGGCCTAAAAACAGGATGTAGTTCTCTCTGTAGGCCTAAAAACAGGATGTAGTTCTCTCTGTAGGCCTAAAAACAGGATGTAGTTCTCTCTGTAGGCCTAAAAACAGGATGTAGTTCTCTCTGTAGGCCTAAAAACAGGATGTAGTTCTCTCTGTAGGCCTAAAAACAGGATGTAGTTCTCTAAAAACTGTAGGCCTAAAAACAGGATGTAGTTCTCTCTGTAGGCCTAAAAACAGGATGTAGTTCTCTCTGTAGGCCTAAAAACAGGATGTAGTTCTCTCTGTAGGCCTAAAAACAGGATGTAGTTCTCTCTGTAGGCCTAAAAACAGGATGTAGTTCTCTCTGTAGGCCTAAAAACAGGATGTAGTTCTCTCTGTAGGCCTAAAAACAGGATGTAGTTCTCTCTGTAGGCCTAAAAACAGGATGTAGTTCTCTCTGTAGGCCTAAAAACAGGATGTAGTTCTCTCTGTAGGCCTAAAAACAGGATGTAGTTCTCTCTGTAGGCCTAAAAACAGGATGTAGTTCTCTCTGTAGGCCTAAAAACAGGATGTAGTTCTCTCTGTAAAAACAGGCCTAAAAACAGGATGTAGTTCTCTCTGGCCTAAAAACAGGCCTAAAAACAGGATGTAGTTCTCTCTGTAGGCCTAATAACAGGATGTAGTTCTCTCTGTAGGCCTAAAAACAGGATGTAGTTCTCTCTGTAGGCCTAAAAACAGGATGTAGTTCTCTCTGTAGGCCTAATAACAGGATGTAGTTCTCTCTGTAGGCCTAAAAACAGGATGGGAATGGATTGGATGTTCAAAGTTAGAAGGACAACTATTGACAACTGAAGCAAACTATTATTACCAGGCTGCTGAACAGTGGGACAGAACATGGTCAGACAGTAGTTATTACCAGGCTGCTGAACAGTGGGACAGAACATGGTCAGACAGTAGTTATTACCAGGCTGCTGAACAGTGGGACAGAACATGGTCAGACAGTAGTTATTACCAGGCTGCTGAACAGTGGGACAGAACATGGTCAGACAGTAGTTATTACCAGGCTGCTGAACAGTGGGACAGAACATGGTCAGACAGTAGTTATTACCAGGCTGCTGAACAGTGGGACAGAACATGGTCAGACAGTAGTTATTACCAGGCTGCTGAACAGAGGGACAGAACATGGTCAGACAGTAGTTATTACCAGGCTGCTGAACAGCGGGACAGAACATGGTCAGACAGTAGTTATTAGCAGGCTGCTGAACAGTGGGACAGAACATGGTCAGACAGTAGTTATTACCAGGCTGCTGAACAGTGGGACAGAACATGGTCAGACAGTAGTTATTACCAGGCTGCTGAACAGAGGGACAGAACATGGTCAGACAGTAGTTATTACCAGGCTGCTGAACAGTGGGACAGAACATGGTCAGACAGTAGTTATTACCAGGCTGCTGAACAGTGGGACAGAACATGGTCAGACAGTAGTTATTACCAGGCTGCTGAACAGTGGGACAGAACATGGTCAGACAGTAGTTATTACCAGGCTGCTGAACAGAGGGACAGAACATGGTCAGACAGTAGTTATTACCAGGCTGCTGAACAGTGGGGCAGAACATGGTCAGACAGTAGTTATTACCAGGCTGCTGAACAGAGGGACAGAACATGGTCAGACAGTAGTTATTACCAGGCTGCTGAACAGTGGGGCAGAACATGGTCAGACAGTAGTTATTACCAGGCTGCTGAACAGAGGGACAGAACATGGTCAGACAGTAGTTATTACCAAGCTGCTGAACAGTGGGACAGAACATGGTCAGACAGTAGTTATTACCAGGCTGCTGAACAGTGGGACAGAACATGGTCAGACAGTAGTTATTACCAGGCTGCTGAACAGTGGGACAGAACATGGTCAGACAGTAGTTATTACCAGGCTGCTGAACAGTGGGACAGAACATGGTCAGACAGTAGTTATTACCAGGCTGCTGAACAGAGGGACAGAACATGGTCAGACAGTAGTTATTACCAGGCTGCTGAACAGTGGGACAGAACATGGTCAGACAGTAGTTATTACCAGGCTGCTGAACAGAGGGACAGAACATGGTCAGACAGTAGTTATTACCAGGCTGCTGAACAGTGGGACAGAACATGGTCAGACAGTAGACAACATTGACTGTGAATAAGTTAGTCTATCTTTCCAGTGTTTTCCGTACTGCATGTTGTATAGCGGATTATTTAGGTGTATTTGTACGCAGACTTCACAAAATACATTTACACGTAAATGAACAATATTTTTATTTTATTTAACTAGGCAAGACAGTCAAGAACAAATTCTTAATTTTCCATGACGACCTAGGAACAGTGGGTTAACTGCCTTGGTCAGGGGCAGAACGACAGATTTTTGTGTGGTCTCTCTACACTCAGTGGCCAGTATTTTAGGTACACCCATCTAGAACTGGGTTCAACCCCCCCCCCCCCCTTTGCCCCTGTGGCTCAGTTAAGCATTTGCAATGCAAGTGTTGGTTGTGGGTTCAATTCCCACCGGGGACCAGTAAGTAAATGTATGGGTGCTTACTACGGTAAGCCGCTCTGGATAAGAGTGTCTGCTAAATTACTAAAATACAATTAAAAATGAACAGCCCGAATTTTTCAGCGCATAGAAACGTTGCTCAATTAGTATCAAGGGACATGACGTGTGGCAGGAAACATTCTCCACACCATTACACCACCAGCCTGTACCGTTGACACCAGGCAGGACGGGTCCATGGACTCATGCTGTTTACGCCAAATACTGACGCAACAGGATCAGGCGATGGTGATCACGTGCCCACTGGAGCTGCTTCTTGTTTTCAGCTGATAGGAGTGGAACCCGGTGTGGCCCTCTGCTGCAAATAGCCCATCCGTGACGAGGCCCGGCGAGTTGCGAGTTCCGAGATGTCGTTCTGCACACCACTGTTGTACTGCGCCGTTATTTGCCTGTTTGTAGCCGGGCCTGTTAGCTTGCACAATTCTTGTCCTCGTCCTTCGACCTCTCATCAACGAGCTGTTTTTCACCCACAGGACTGAAGCTGACTGGATATTTTGTGTTTGTCACACCATTCTCTCGGTAAACACTAGACCCGTGAAAAGCGCACGAAGCCGGTCGTTTCTGAGTTAGCAATTTGGCTTCCCAAATGTTTAGGGGGCTTTAAAAAATTTTTTTTTGACAATATTAACTTTTTTCAGTTTTCACTTCAGTCTCAACACACACACACAACAACAATGCCTTTTTCTTGAACAAGAGGACACTGATAGACAATCACCTCCTACCTCAATTAGCCCAGCCTGGTCCCAGACCTGTCTGTGCTTTTGTCTACTCCATTTTCCACAGGGAGAACAGAAACAGACCCAATTAGCCTACGTCTGCCTTCAGATTAGTTCACTAATAAATAGTCATCACTGTATAATAAAAGACCAATCAAGTTGCTTCAGGGCATTGAATCTCAAAGGCATTGCTTTCCCTCAACCTTCTCCCACCTCCTCCCCTCCTCACCAAGACCTATTGCATACCTCCCTACTACTGTACCACTGGCACACAGTATTTAGGACGGAGGGGGGGACTTGGGGCTTCATGTGAGGCATGCCTCAGTCAATATGCCAGTGTGACAGAACACTCCATTGCTGGGAGGAGGCTCTCTCCAGTAGGTGGCTTCTGGTGGGAGTGGTCTCAGTTCTCCACTGGCACCAGACACCTCTCCCAGCTAGCACTTAACGTTCTGAGAACCATTTATTTCTTAGAGCTCGGTGAGAACGTGGTTGTCCTATGGTTATTTTGTACATAAACTTCCCACAACTTTCTGGGAATGATGCAGGATAGTTGCTTTGGAACATTCTCAGCACATTTTAAGGAACTTGGTATTTTCTCGCTTTAACAGAACGTTTCGTAAAAGTTCAAACATGGTTACATTTAGTTAAAATTTTGGTAATGTTTTGGGAAAGTTCTCCAACTGGTTTGACATTGGGAATGTTCTCAAATAGTTCACTCTCAGCACACTCTGGCACCCCAGATTGAATTTACGAACACACCTCAAGTCATGTTCTGAGAACATTAGGAAAACGTTCCATGAAAACCACAAGAAAATATTAGTAACGTTCACAGAACATTCTAAGAATGTTATTTAAAAACATATACATTCCGTTCTCAGAGTCAACAAAACTCTCTCTGGCCTCTATCTTGTTAAGTATGTTCAGGTGTGTTGGCTGCACCACTAATTGGCCACAACAACTCTTTTTGAGAGTTTGATCCTTTGAAATGGGGTCTGTTTGAATAGACTAAAATGAACAGCTTTGTATGAGTAAAAGAAAGAAGAAACATGGCACGCTGGCTCCATCCTGGTGACGTAGTGGACTAATTCCATGGATAGAGAACAGAATATTGTAGATTTTAAACTCAGATGCCGTGCCATAATTTAAAAAAAAGTTATGTGTTTGCATGATTAATGCCAAGCACATTAATTTCCTTGTGTCCTCTCTGTCCTTGGAGTTATAAAACAGTGTTATTAAAAGTATTATTGAAACATTCAGTGAAAGTTTTGAAGAAAGTTATTAGAAAATCTCCAAATAACCAATCATTTTCATTAACAAAATAACATTAATAAAATGTCCCAGTAAAAACTTTCCTGGAACCATAGTAAAACGTTCTCAGAACCTCCCTGGAACCATAGTAAAACGTTCTCAGAACCTTCCTGGAACCATAGTAAAACGTTCTCAGAACCTCCCTGGAACCATAGTAAAACGTTCTCAGAACCTCCCTGGAACCATAGTAAAACATTCTCAGAACCTTCCTGGAACCATAGTAAAACGTTCTCAGAACCTTCCTGGAACCATAGTAAAACGTTCTCAGAACCTCCCTGGAACCATAGTAAAACATTCTCAGAACCTTCCTGGAACCATAGTAAAACGTTCTCAGAACCTCCCTGGAACCATAGTAAAACGTTCTCAGTACCTCCCTGGAACCATAGTAAAACGTTCTCAGAACCTCCCTGGAACCATAGTAAAACGTTCTCAGAACCTCCCTGGAACCATAGTAAAACGTTCTCAGAACCTCCCTGGAACCATAGTAAAACGTTCTCAGAACCTCCCTGGAACCATAGTAAAACATTCTTAAAGGCTAGTAAAACTGCTCTTTAAGGCTAGTAAAACTAAATGCATGCTCTTCAACCGATCGCTGCCCGCACCCTCCCACCCGCCTAGCATCACTACTCTGGACGGTTCTGACTTAGAATATGTGGACAACTATAAATACCTAGGTGTCTGGCTGGACTGTAAACTCGCCTTCCAGACTCATATTAAACATCTCCAATCCAAAATTAAATCTAGAATCGGCGTCCTATTTCGCAAAGCCTCCTTCACTCATGCTGCCAAACATACCCTCGTAAAACTGACTATCTTACCAATCCTCGACTTCGGCGATGTCATTTACAAAATAGCCTCCAACACCCTACTCAGCAAACTGGATGCAGTTTATCACAGTGCAATCCGTTTTGTTACCAAAGCCCCATATACCACCCACCACTGCGACTTGTATGCTCCCTTTGGCTGGTCCTCACTACATATTAGTCGCCAAACCCACTGGCTCCAGGTCATCTACAAGTCTATGCTAGGTAAAAGCCCCGCCTTATCTCAGGTCACTGGTCACCATAGCAACACCCACCCGCAGCACGCGCTCCAGCAGGTACATCTCACTGGTCATCCCCAAAACCAACACCTCTTTTGGCCGCCTTTCCTTCCAGCTCTCTGCTGCCAATGACTGGAACGAATTGCAAAAATCACTGAAGTTGGAGACACATATCTCCCTAACTAACTTTAAGCATCAGCTGTCAGAGCAGCTTACCGATCGCTGCAGCTGTACACAGCCCATCTGTAAATAGACCATCCAACTACCTACCTACCTCATCCCTATATTTGTTTTTCTGCTCTTTTGCACCCCAGTATCTATACTTGCACATCCTCATCTGCACATATCACTCCAGTGTAATTTACTAAATTGTAATTACTTCGCCACTATTGGCCTATTTATTGCCTTACCTCATTACTTCATTTGCACACACTGTATTCAGATATTTCTATTGTGTCATTGACTGTACATTTGTTAATTCCATGTGTAGCTCTGTGTTGTTGTTTCTGTCGCACTGCTTTGCTTTATCTTGGCCAGAGGTCGCAGTTGTAAATGAGAACTTGTTGTCAACTGGCCTACCTGGTTAAATAAAGGGAATTTGTTCTCAACTGGCCTACCTGGTTAAATAAAGGGGACTTGTTCTCAACTGGCCTACCTGGTTAAATAAAGGGAACTTGTTCTCAACTGGCCTACCTGGTTAAATAAAGGGGACTTGTTCTCAACTGGCCTACCTGGTTAAATAAAGGGAACTTGTTCTCAACTGGCCTACCTGGTTAAATAAAGGGAATTTGTTCTTAAATGGATTACCTGGTTAAATAAAGGGAACTTGTTCTCAACTAGCCTACCTGGTTAAACAAAGGGAACTTGTTCTCAACTAGCCTACCTGGTTAAATAAAGGGAACTTGTTCTCAACTGGCCTACCTGGTTAAATAAAGGGAATTTGTTCTCAACTGGCCTACCTGGTTAAATAAAGGGAACTTGTTCTCAACTAGCCTACCTGGTTAAATAAAGGGAATTTGTTCTCAACTAGCCTACCTGGTTAAATAAAGGGAACTTGTTCTCAACTAGCCTACCTGGTTAAATAAAGGGAACTTGTTCTCAACTAGCCTACCTGGTTAAATAAAGGGAACATGTTCTCAACTAGTCTACCTGGTTAAATAAAGGGAACATGTTCTCAACTAGCCTACCTGGTTAAATAAAGGGAATTTGTTCTCAACTGGCCTACCTGGTTAAATAAAGGGAACTTGTTCTCAATTAGCCTACCTGGTTAAATAAAGGGTACTTGTTCTCAACTGGCCTACCTGGTTAAATAAAGGGAACTTGTTCTCAACTGGCCTACCTGGTTAAATAAAGGGAACTTGTTCTCAACTGGCCTACCTGGTTAAATAAAGGGAACTTGTTCTCAACTAGCCTACCTGGTTAAATAAAGGGAATTTGTTCTCAACTTGCCTACCTGGTTAAATAAAGGGAACTTGTTCTCAACTTGCCTACCTGGTTAAATAAAGGGAACTTGTTCTCAACTTGCCTACCTGGTTAAATAAAGGGAACTTGTTCTCAACTGGCCTACCTGGTTAAATAAAGGGAACTTGTTCTCAACTGGCCTACCTGGTTAAATAAAAAATAATAATAATTGGATGGCAGGTAAAGTGGTTATCGAGCGGCTCGAGGTTCTTTACCATTCGGCCATCTTATTTGCCACCAATGCTCCTTATAGGACACATCACTGCACTCTATGCTCCTCTGTAAACTGGTCATCTCTCTATACCCGTCGCAAGACACACTCATTGATGATTATTTATAAAACCGTCTTAGGCCTCACTCCCCCCCTATCTGAGATCTCTACTGCAGCCCTCATCCTCCACATACAACACCCGTTCTGCCGGTCACATTCTGTTAAAGGTCCCCAAAGCGCACACATCCCTGGGTCGCTCCTCTTTTCAGTTCGCTGCAGCCAGCGACTGGAATTAGCTGCAACAAACACTCAAACTGGACAGTTTTATCTCCATCTCTTCATTCAAAGACTCCATCACGGACACTCTGACTGACAGTTGTGGCTGCTTTGTGTGATCTATTGTTGTCTCTACCTTCTTGCCCTTTGTACTGTTGACTGTGCCCAATAATGTGTGTACCATGTTTTGTGCTGCTACCATGATGTGTTGCTGCCATGCTGTATTGTTGTCTTAGGTCTCTGTTTATGTCCTGCTGTGGTGTCTCTTTTGTCATGAGGTGTGTTTTGTCTTATATATATATATATATATATATATATATATATTTATTTATTTTTTATTTTTTTATCTGAGCCCCAGTCCCCGCATGAGACCTTTTGGTAAGCCGTCATTGTAAAATAAGAATTTGTTCTTAACTGACTTGCCTAGTTAAATAAAGGTTAAATAAAAAAATAAATAAAAAAATAAAAAAGATAGGTTACCACGTGTATGCGACAGAGGAACCACACCTCCGAGGATCTGCCAATCAGAGAGGAAGCCGGGTGGTGTTGAACCCAGATGGCTCCTGCTGATATATAACCCTCATGTCTGGGGCTGATGCAATCCTTCAAGAAGACCGAACGTGTCGCCAGCTTCGCCAGCTATTAAAGACAAACATCCTTTCTCTGTAACTAACCAAGGCGCCAAGAAACAAGGGACACTCGTATCTTCGAGTTTTATAAAGATCACCCAGCTAATTATCTGGTGAGTAAATCATTATTCATTGGAATTCATTGAGTTAAAACGAATATTTTCTGTAAAGTGAATCGGATTTTTACTCAAATTTCTTAAGCAGAATGGAGAATTATCTAATGAGAGAATTTAGTTGTTTATTACCGACGCAAATTGGGATGTATTTTATTAAAGACTGTCGCCAATCTAGTTATATAGCCTATACATTCAGATTGATTCTACTGTTGGCACACCTATCCTTTGAGCAACATGTATTTTAAGCGAATAGGAAAACATACAGGAGATATAACATCTAATTAAAAATGTGGTTGCAAATGCTGTGCAAAACAGTTGTACCGTACTACGATGCAACGTGAAGCGTGTCTTTGCAGAGTGGCAAAAAAAGAGAAGGACTCCGCGATCCTACTGCCAGTGTAATATCCTGATGCAACGGGAACGGAATAATCCCATGTGTTTGAGCCTATATCCATTCATTATGTGGCATGCTCCTGACCTTTGTTTGGTACACCAGAGGTTGGATAGGTTTTGGCATATAATATTACTATGTACACTCCAATCGGTCCCAGGACACCGTGTACATTAAAATGAACTGTGTCGAGTAGGATGATTCAATTATTTCATCATAAAAGAGGCAACGCGGTCAATTTAAACATTCGGGCACAGGACCGGAAGCTCCCTTTGATTTAAGGAAGAGGCAGAAATGGAACATTATCGTGATTCTGCAACAAACAAAAAAAAGAAGCATTGTCTGGGCCTTAACCTATAGAGAGAGACATGCTGCGGTTACAAACCTTGTTATATGATGAGGATCAGCACATGGAATGAGGAGGAGCGAGAAAGCTGTCATCTCTCCGGGAATATAGCCAAAACAAGATTGCTAAAGCAGTAATATAATTTAGCAGACGTACTGAAATAGCCACATGATAGAGCAACAACCTGTTTAAAATGAATTTTATATATATAATCAGATTCTTAAAAATTAGCTCCCTCATCAATCACCATGTGAATCTGACTTTTTAAAATGTGATATATCATGCCACCCACACCCAGATTAAATAGGCCACTGACTGGACTAGCCAAATTAAAACAAACATTTAAACGGAGCCCAAGGAAATTATGTAACCAGTTTAGGACGACATGATGTGAGCGTCAAACAATGTTGGCTCATCATCTTGGTGTGTTGGCTCATCATCTTGGGGGTTTTGGCTCATCATCTTGGTGTGTTGGCTCATCATCTTGGTGTGTTGGCTCATCATCTTGGTGTGTTGGCTCATCATCTGGGGGTGTTGGCTCATCATCTTGGGGGTGTTGGCTCATCATCTTGGGGGTGTTGGCTCATCATCTTGGGGGTGTTGGCTCATCATCTTGGGGGTGTTGGCTCATCATCTTGGGGGTGTTGGCTCATCATCTTGGGGGTTTTGGCTCATCATCTTGGGGGTGTTGGCTCATCATCTTGGGGGTGTTGGCTCATCATCTTGGGGGTGTTGGCTCATCATCTTGGGGGTGTTGGCTCATCATCTTGGGGGTGTTGGCGCACCATCTTGGTTTTGGCTCAACACATGGTGATTGACGAGGGAGCTCATTTTTAAAAGAGGAATTGGGTCAGTGTGTAAAATCTGTTTCATACTTTAGTAACTGTCGTAAAAATCACTCTGAGGCCAATGACTGCATGGCTATCTGTCTGAAGATTTATTGCAGACACATACCAAATGAACAGCCTTCAATACATTTGATAAATGACTTGGATAAGCTAAGAACAATTACTAAGCTAAAAATAAATGAACAACTGCCCGTGATTATTCTTTATCTGACAGTAGGCCCGGAGTATAGTCTACTGCTAAACAGTACAGTACAGTAGGCCCGGAGTATAGTCTACTGCTGAACAGTACAGTAGGCCCGGAGTATAGTCTACTGCTGAACAGTACAGTACAGTAGGCCCGGAGTATAGTCTACTGCTGAACAGTACAGTAGGCCCGGAGTATAGTCTACTGCTGAACAGTACAGTAGGCCCGGAGTATAGTCTACTGCTGAACAGTACAGTAGGCCCGGAGTATAGTCTACTGCTGAACAGTACAGTAGGCCCGGAGTATAGTCTACTGCTGAACAGTACAGTAGGCCTGGAGTATAGTCTACTGCTGAACAGTACAGTAGGCCCGGAGTATAGTCTACTGCTGAACAGTACAGTAGGCCCGGAGTATAGTCTACTGCTGAACAGTACAGTAGGCCTGGAGTATAGTCTACTGCTGAACAGTACAGTAGGCCTGGAGTATAGTCTACTGCTGAACAGTACAGTAGGCCCGGAGTATAGTCTACTGCTGAACAGTACAGTAGGCCCGGAGTATAGTCTACTGCTGAACAGTACAGTAGGCCCGGAGTATAGTCTACTGCTGAACAGTACAGTAGGCCTGGAGTATAGTCTACTGCTGAACAGTACAGTGGGCCCGGAGTATAGTCTACTGCTGAACAGTACAGTAGGCCCGGAGTATAGTCTACTGCTGAACAGTACAGTAGGCCCGGAGTATAGTCTACTGAACAGGCCTAGCCTGCTCCTGTGATATTACAGTACTATAGCTGCATCACTTATCTGACTGCGGGCCTATAGAGTAGGCCTACGCTAGCCTACATTAGTTCATATGGCCCAGTTCACGTACAAGTCCGTTCTGAGAGCGGGGAACATTTTAAACCCAGTTCAAGTACAAGTCCGTTCTGAGAGCGGGGAACATTTTAAACCCAGTGCCCTAAAATCATTTCATATGTGTCTTATCTGCTGCTCCTGGCAAACCCTGGAACAGCTTGTAGCTAATGTCACCATTCAGCTACAGTCTGTCTGTCTGGCACTATTTTCATCCACCCTCGTATCAACTCCTCTGTTCCCTGATTGGGTAATAGAGTGACGGGGGGGGGGGGGGGAGAGAGAGAGAGAGAGAGAGAGAGAGAGAGAGAGACACTATCAGAAGGTTACTTAAGTTCACTTTTAATTTCTTTCACAAGCTTTATCTGACTGTATGGTAAGAGAGCCTAGCAAAATGTTTTTTCTTTAGAGCAATAATTAGATGTGTGAATGATGGATGTCCATACAGTATGATAGACGTATGGATGACGGATGATGGATGTCCATACAGTATGATAGACGTATGGATGACGGATGATGGATGTCCATACAGTATGATAGACGTATGGATGACGGATGATGGATGTCCATACAGTATGATAGACGTATGGATGACGGATGTCCATACAGTATGATAGACGTGATGCTGGTGGATGACGGATGTCCATACAGTATGATAGACGTATGGATGACGGATGTCCATACAGTATGATAGACGTATGGATGATGGATGATGGATGTCCATACAGTATGATAGACGTATGGATGATGGATGTCCATACAGTATGATAGACGTGTGGATGATGGATGATGGATGTCCATACAGTATGATAGACTTGTGAATGATGGATGATGGATGTCCATACAGTATGATAGACGTGTGAATGACGGATGCCCTTACAGTATGATAGACGTATGGATGATGGATGTCCATACAGTATGATAGACATATGGATGACGGATGTCCATACAGTATGATAGACGTATGGATGACGGATGATGGATGTCCATACAGTATGATAGACGTGTGAATGACGGATGCCCATACAGTATAATAGACGTGTGGATGATGGATGTCCATACAGTATGATAGACGTGTGAATGATGGATGATGGATGTCCATACAGTATGATAGACGTGTGGATGATGGATGATGGATGTCCATACAGTATGATAGACTTGTGAATGATGGATGATGGATGTCCATACAGTATGATAGACGTGTGAATGACGGATGCCCTTACAGTATGATAGACGTATGGATGATGGATGTCCATACAGTATGATAGACGTATGGATGATGGATGTCCATACAGTATGATAGACGTGTGAATGATGGATGATGGATGTCCATACAGTATGATAGACGTGTGGATGATGGATGATGGATGTCCATACAGTATGATAGACTTGTGAATGATGGATGATGGATGTCCATACAGTATGATAGACGTGTGAATGACGGATGCCCTTACAGTATGATAGACGTATGGATGATGGATGTCCATACAGTATGATAGACGTATGAATGATGGATGACGGATGTCCATACAGTATGATAGACGTATGGATGACGGATGTCCATACAGTATGATAGACGTATGGATGATGGATGTCCATACAGTATGATAGACGTATGGATGACGGATGATGGATGTCCATACAGTATGATAGACGTATGGATGACGGATGTCCATACAGTATGATAGACGTGTGGATGATGGATGTCCATACAGTATGATAGACGTATGGATGACGGATGATGGATGTCCATACAGTATGATAGACGTATGGATGACGGATGATGGATGTCCATACAGTATGATAGACGTGTGGATGATGGATGATGGATGTCCATACAGTATGATAGACGTGTGGATGATGGATGATGGATGTCCATACAGTATGATAGACGTATGGATGATGGATGTCCATACAGTATGATAGACGTGTGAATGACGGATGCCCATACAGTATGATAGACGTGTGAATGACGGATGCCCATACAGTATGATAGACGTGATGCTGGTGGATGATGGATGGATGATGGGTGTTGTTTTTGTTTGAAAATATGCTTTGTCTCACGTGTGTACACATTGCCAGCTCACAAAAGTAAACAGGCTTAGAACACAAAGCTTAGCAAGTTCCATCGTCAGTATTAATTAATTTTATTTTTTAATTTTTAAAAATAAATTTGTATAGAATGACAACTCTTTAATGACGGAAAGTCTATTTTCACTGAGAGAATGAAGGAATAAGAACATCTAGGAAGAGATCCATTTTCTAACTCCGCCCCCCCCCCCCCCCCCCCCCCCCATTCCCCTCTCCAAGCTACTCAAATTACTGTCAGTCTAGGCAACGTCTGAGACGCTGCAATTAACCGTGCCAAGAATGGTAGGCTAGGCTACTGCAATATGAGGACAGGTCTGTCATTTATGTAGTCAGGCTGTCGCTTCGTCCCAAAATGGCACCCAATTCCCACGATGCAATACTTTTGACCGGGCTCTGGTACAGATAAATAATAAGTGTACTACAAAGGGAATAAATGACCTTTTTTTTGTTAGGAGAGAGCCTGTGTTTCGCAGACAAAACGAAGCAACGTCACGACTGCTCAACAAGCGCGGCGCTCCGTCGTTCATTCCAATCCGGTTGGTGGTCCCGTTCTTCTTTTCACGTCTCATTTTTTTTTTTTTTTTTAAACCTTTATTTTACTAGGCAAGTAAATGACGGCCTAGGAACAGTGGTTTAACTGCCTGTTCAGGGGCAGAACGACAGATTTTGTACCTTGTCAGCTCGGGGATTTGAACTTGCAACCTTTCGGTTACTAGTCCAACGCTCTAACCACTAGGCTACACTTTCTTGGCACCTCTTGAGTCCCCGGGGATGTCTACTGTACAGTGTGTCTCTGCCATGAGACACAGCTGCTGCATAATTTACACTTAGTCGCCACGACGACAGAAAGTCTCAATGCTTCCTGTCCTGGGCCTAGACGTAGTCAAGCTGGCATGACCAACCTTATAGTGAAAAAAAAACAAGACATTATTATTATTATATTATTATTATTACTATTATTATTATTACTATTATTATTATTACTATTATTATTATTATTATTACAGGTAATGTATACAGAATCATAAGTTTGAGTCCTTGACAACAAAATCATTCTACCTATTTGTAAAGTATTAAGGTGAAGGGTCCTTACACTTCCTCTTCCTCCTTCTTTAGGTGACTGTGAATATGCCTTTTATCAGAGCATTCAGCAAGGTGGCTAAGCAGGCCCTCCTGAACCCAGGATGTGGCTGTCAGCCAATCACAGTGGCCGTACGGACCATCAGCTTCTCGCCTCGCCAGGTCACCTCGGACGCCAGCTTCCACTCTGTGTCCTTCTCCGAGACGGACCACCCCAAGGTGCTCATCACAGGTAAGACCAATCCAATCACTCAATCAGGTAAAAGCTCCGAGAGACATCATCACCTGGGGTAGGATTCCCAGTTACAACTTACTACAAAAGGATCTATTCACAATGATGTGAAGAAACAAACCTTTCTCTAACGACTCTCCAGCTCGCTGTGTATTCTTTGGGACGAACCTCAATAACACAATCTCTCTCTGAAGAAGGTGAACTTTGTCTGACTGAACATTAAGAAGGATTCTCAAGCAACAGACACCGTAGGATAGAACTCTATTTATGGGAAGTGAACCTTAACCTCACAACCTCAATATCACACAATAGGACCTCTTGTCTATGGTCTGTCGACGGTAAAGAAGCTTTGTCTAAGTGAACCTAAAAGAGGCTCCCAAGCAACAGATAGCTGGATTTATAAAGTGTTTGGTCTGTTGTGTGAAGGGAACATCAGTGTTCACAAGCAGGATCAATAGGATAGAACCACTGTAACTACAACAGACACAGTAGGATATAAGGGCCCCGACCCTCTCCTTTTCACACCCTCTGCTACTCTGCTTCTCACATTCTTTGCAAATGTATAAAAAAAAAAAAAAAATGTAATAAAAAAAGTATTCAGACCCTTTGCTATGAGACTCAAAGTTGAGCTCAGGTGGTACATTTCAATTGATTGGATAGGATTTGGAAAGGCACACACCTGTCTATATAAGGTCCCACAGTTGACAGGTGCATGTCAGAGCAAAAACCAAGCCATGAGGTTGAAGGAATTGTCCGTAGAGCTCCGGGCCAGGATTGTGTCGAGGCACAGATCTGGGGAAGGGTACCAAAACATGTCTGCAGCATTGAAGGACCTCAAGAATACAGTGGCCTCCATCATTCTTAAATGAAAGAAGTTTGGAACCACCAAGACTCTTCCTAGAGCTGAGCACCCGGCCAAACTGAACAATCAGGGGAGATGGGCCTTGGTCATAGAGGTGACCATGAACCCAGTTCCTCTGTGGAGATGGGAGAACCTTCCAGAAGGACAACCATCTCTGCAGCACTCCACCAATCAGACCTTTATGGTAGAGTGGCCAAACGAAAGCCACTCCTCAGTAAAAGGCACATGACAGCCCTCTTGGAGTTTGACAAAAGGCACCTAAAGACTCTCAGACCATGAGAATCAAGATTCTCTGGTCTGATGAAAACAAGATTGAACTCTTTGACCCGAATGCCAATCGTCACATCTGGAGGAAACCTGGCACCATCCCTACGGTGAAGCGTGGTGGTGGCAGCATCATGCTGTGGGGATGTTTTTCAGCGGCAAGGACTGGGAGACTAGTCAGGATCGAGGGAAAGATGAGCAAAGTACAGTGAGATCCTTGGTGAAAACCTGCTCCAGAGGACTCAGGACCTCAGACTGAGGAGAAGGTTCACCTTCCAACAGGACAACGATCCTAAACACACAACCAAGATAACGCAGGAGTGGCTTCAGGACAAGTCTCTGGATGTCCTTATGTGGCCCAGCCAGAGCCTGAACATCTCTAGAGAGACTTGAAAATATCTGTGCAGTAACGCTCCACATCCAACATGATAGAACATGAGCAGATCTGCAGAGAAGAATGAGAGAAACCATCCAAATGCAGGTGTGCCAAGCTTGTAGCGTCACACCCAAGAAGACTCGAGGCTGTAATCGCTGCCAAATGTGTTTCAACAAAGTACTAAGTAAAGGGTCTGAATACTTATGTAAATGTGATATTTCAGTGTTTTGTTTTATATATTTGCAAACATTTCTAAAAACCTGTTGTTGCTTTGACATTATGGCGTATTGTGTGTCGATTGGGGGGGGGGGGGGGGCGATTGAATCAATTTTAGAATAAGGCTGTAACGTAACAAAATGTGGAAAAGTCAAAGGGGTCTGAATACTTTTCGAATGCTCTGTTTTAATGGGGGGGGGGGGTTCACCTCTTTTTAATATTGCCCTGTATGTTTTCTCTTCTCTCACTCTCTCATTCTCAGGTGGCCTTGGACAGTTGGGGGTAGGGCTGGCTACAATGTTGAGGTAAGAGCAGTGTGTTCTGTTGTAGAAAGACAAGCATTTCTTCTCTATAAGTGTTGCTGCTTAACATTAAATGGATATTAATTGAGGACCATTTTTAGCTGCTTATTACTATGACATAATCAGTGTTGGGGAGTAGTGAACTATATGAACTGTACTATATTCAATTAGTAATTGAACTACATTTTGCAGTAGCTTGGTGGTGGTTAAACTAAATTGAAATATTGGTAGAATTTATCACGGCTAAAGTGAAAGCCATCCTCTCTTGGGGAATGCTGCTTTTCAGTTAGCTTTGCGACAGTATCAAAAAGGAATTTCGGATTGTTCTTATTTTCCTCAATTAAGTTAGAAAAATAGGATGATCGAGCAGCAGTAAGGGCTCTTCGGTACTGCACGGTACTGTCTTTCCAAGCTAGTCGGAAGACTTCCAGTTTGGTGTGGCGCCATTTCCGTTCTAATTTTCTGTTCTATTGTTTTACCATGTAGCGGTGTGGCTAACTACTTTAACTACACACTACTGTTTTACCATGTAGCGGTGTAGCTAACTACTTTAACTACACACTACTGTTTTACCATGTAGCTAACTTCTGGAACTACACACTACTGTTTTACCATGTAGCGGTGTAGCTAACTACTGGAACTACACACTACTGTTTAACCACGTAGCGGTGTAGCTAACTACTGAAACTACACACTACTGTTTTACCATGTAGCGGTGTAGCTAACTACTTTAACTACACACTACTGTTTTACCATGTAGCTAACTACTGGAACTACACACTACTGTTTTACCATGTAGCGGTGTAGCTAACTACTGGAACTACACACTACTGTTTTACCATGTAGCGGTGTAGCTAACTACTGGAACTACACACTACTGTTTTACCATGTAGCGGTGTAGCTAACTACTGGAACTACACACTACTGTTTAACCACGTAGCATTGTAGCTAACTACTGGAACTACACACTACTGTTTTACCATGTAGCTAACTACTGGAACTACACACTACTGTTTTACCATGTAGCGGTGGAGCTAACTACTTTAACTACACACTACTGTTTTACCATGTAGCGGTGAAGCTAACTACTGGAACTACACACTACTGTTTTACCATGTAGCATTGTAGCTAACTACTGGAACTACACACTACTACAGAGTGATCCGTTCTACCAATTTGTACTCTGACATTTCAGATGTTTACACATGATACGTTTTCATTAAGTAGTGTGGGTGGAGTGAACTACTTTTTCAAAAGTAACTTCTGTAAAGAAAACTATATTTTTCTTAAGTGTAGCCTAACTTCTTCCAGTGTGAAGTAATTGGTAGCTTGGTAAGATATATTTTAAGAGTGGCATCCCCAACACTATATAATCTAGGTACCACTTAAAACAAACAACAATTTACAAAAAGCTTTATATAGCATACAGGAAGGCTTCAGTGACAATGTTTCTTCTAAGTTGCACAGAGGCACAATCAGCCCAAGGAGAAAAGCAGGAGATTGAACTTCATTCAACTGTTCTTGAGGTTTCCCCTGTTAGTTAACACTATCAACGTTTCACTTTTACTGTGGCAATTGTGATCAAACGCCAATATATTCGCCACTTTCAATGCGACACACCCAAAACAAAATGAACGAGGCAGAATGCATCTGAGTAGGATTCTATTTGCACACGACTCAACCTGTATTCTACACTTTTACTTTCAACTGGACCGTGTTTACAGCATGAGTGGTCATGAGTAGATGCAGCTTGTTTTGAGATCAAAGCAAGAGCTGCATGCCCTTTATTTAACCTTTAGTTAGCTAGGCAAGTCAGTTAAGAGCAAATTCTTATTTACAATGACTGCCTACCCACCCGGCCAAACCCGGATGACGCTGGGCTAATTGTGTGCCGCCCTACGGGACTCCCAATCACGGCCGGATGTGATACAGTCTGGATTCGAACCAGGGACTGTAGTGACACCTCTTGCACTGAGATGCAGTGCCTTCGACCTCTGCGTCCATGTGTGTGTGTGTGTGTTAACTATTTAACTAGAATGATTAAAAGGCCGCTAAAATTGTAAATACTGGTTATCGGTATCGGTTTTTTGGGGGGGGGCAAGGAGAATATCGGTCAAAAATGTCATATCGGTGCATAGTTTTAACCGTGGCAAAGTAGGCTACTGTGGCTATTTGATCATAATGTAGGCCTACCAGAGAGGCCTACCATTAACAACAATGGAGAAAATGTGTCAAATAACATTTTAACATGGAAATAGATGTTCTATCATTCAGCCGATTGTCGCTGCCAATGTGGGGTGTTCAATGTAGGCCTACATTCCATGAGACCTTTGGGGGGGAGGGGGGGAAATGTTGTTTAATGCAAGAAACCACTTTACAAAATCAAATAAATTATTATTCCCATACCATTATTACATATAATCAGACAAATTATGCTACCCTCTGCCTATTGGCTACAAGGCTTAGTCAAGCCTGTCTCAGAATTCAACACTGCCCCTTTAAGACAAACAAAAGCTCTTTACCTGACTCTCTTTTCAAAGATGTCTAGAAATGTACACATTTTGTGTTCTTGTAGGAAACAATCACTCCCCTATTGCTGACCACAAATTATATACAACTGGGCTAATAACTCACTAACTAGCACAGGAAGCCTAGTGGTTAGAGAGTAGAGGCGGCAGGTAGCCTAGTGGTTAGAGTGTAGAGGCGGCAGGTAGCCTAGTGGTTAGAGTGTAGAGGCGGCAGGGTAGCCTAGTGGTTAGAGTGTAGAGGCGGCAGGTAGCCTAGTGGTTAGAGTGTAGAGGCAGAAGGGTAGCCTAGTGGTTAGAGTGTAGAGGCGGCAGGGTAGCCTAGTGGTTGGACTAGTAATCGAAAGGTTGCAAGATCAAATCCCCAAGCTGACAAGGTAAAATTCTGTAGTTCTTCCCCTGAACAAGGCAGTTAACCGGCTGTCCCCCCGGTAGGCTGTCATTGAAAATAAGAATTTGTTCTTTAACTGACTTGCCTAATTAAATAAAGATTACACACCACACTGACCAAACAGTTATTTTGTGGGCATTTACGTATGTCCCCATTACCAGTGAAAGTGATGTTCGACCAGTCGGCGAAAAGCCCACGACAGAGAACGGTTGATTGTCAAGGGCAAGGGAATTCCATTATCTTGCCGTTTTTAATTGGATTTCGCCTTTTTGAGTCGTCTCGCTGAAATGTTCTTAATCTTGTCAAATGACTGCTGGACTTGTTGACCGCTCGATTCCACACGGCAGACGTTGTGGGCCAGGTTAGGAATGCTGTGTTGCATGTGTGATGTAAAATATCACATGACGTCATTACGCTTTGACATCGTGCCGACATCCGATGTTCGCATTTTTAGCTAATATCGTCCGATTCCGATATGTTCTCCGATGTTTGTTTTTTTGTTTGTTTTTTGTTGTTGTTGTTATTATTATTATTTTTTTTTTATATATTTTTTATTTATTTATATATATATATATATATATTGCATACCAAGTTAACTGTAACTTAAAGCGGATACAGCCTCAGTGTTCACATTAAAGGCACGCTGGAAGTTGCATTGAATTTGAACAACATTCATGGTTGCCCTCAGCAGACCTGATATTTGCACTGTGCCAAAAAACCAGGGAACATTATTCATAGCACTTGTGGTAACCCTGTACTCAACAACCAACCATTGAAATGTAGCCTTAAGGGGGGGGGGGGTTTAGTCGAGCTTCAACTTCCTGTGTTTAAATGTAACATCCTGTTTCGCAGGAAGCGGTTCGGAAACAACAATGTGATCCTGTCGGATATCAGGAAGCCTCCAAGTCACATCTTTCACAGCGGTGAGTGATACACAACATGTAGACACAAAATAACATCTCTGTCCTGACCACAAGGCCGTTGGCCCATGTCTCAAACATCTCTGACCTGGCCCATGTATCAAACATCTCTGACCTGACCACAAGGCCGTTGGCCCATGTCTCAAACATCTCTGACCTGGCCCATGTATCAAACATCTCTGACCTGACCACAAGGCCGTTGGCCCATGTCTCAAACATCTCTGACCTGGACCATGTATCAAACATCTCTGACCTGACCACAAGGCCATTGGCCCATGTATCAAACATCTCTGACCTGACCACAAGGCCGTTGGCCCATGTATCAAACATCTCTGACCTGACCACATGGCCATTGGCCCATGTATCAAACATCTCTGACCTGGCCCATGTCTCAAACATCTCTGACCTGACCACAAGGCCATTGGCCCATGTATCAAACATCTCTGACCTGACCACAAGGCCGTTGGCCCATGTCTCAAACATCTCTGACCTGGCCCATGTCTCAAACATCTCTGACCTGACCACAAGGCCGTTGGCCCATGTCTCAAACATCTCTGACCTGACCACAAGGCCGTTGGCCCATGTCTCAAACATCTCTGACCTGACCACAAGGCCGTTGGCCCATGTCTCAAACATCTCTGACCTGACCACAAGGCCGTTGGCCCATGTATCAAACATCTCTGACCTGACCACAAGGCCGTTGGCCCATGTCTCAAACATCTCTGACCTGGCCCATGTATCAAACTTCTCTGACCTGACCACAAGGCCGTTGGCCCATGTATCAAACAACTCTGACCTGACCACAAGGCCATTGGCCCATGTATCAAACATCTCTGACCTGACCACTAGGCCGTTGGCCCATGTCTCAAACATCTCTGACCTGACCACAAGGCCATTGGCTCATGTATCAAACATCTCTGACCTGGCCCATGTATCAAACATCTCTGACCTGACCACAAGGCCGTTGGCCCATGTCTCAAACATCTCTGACCTGACCACAAGGCCGTTGGCCCATGTCTCAAACATCTCTGACCTGACCACAAGGCCATTGGCCCATGTATCAAACATCTCTGACCTGGCCCATGTATCAAACATCTCTGACCTGACCACAAGGCCGTTGGCCCATGTATCAAACATCTCTGACCTGACCACAAGGCCGTTGGCCCATGTATCAAACATCTCTGACCTGACCACAAGGCCGTTGGCCCATGTATCAAACATCTCTGACCTGGCCCATGTATCAAACATCTCTGACCTGACCACAAGGCCGTTGGCCCATGTATCAAACATCTCTGACCTGACCACAAGGCCGTTGGCCCATGTATCAAACATCTCTGACCTGACCACAAGGCCGTTGGCCCATGTATCAAACATCTCTGACCTGACCACAAGGCCGTTGGCCCATGTATCAAACATCTCTGACCTGACCACAAGGCCGTTGGCCCATGTATCAAACATCTCTGACCTGACCACAAGGCCATTGGCCCATGTATCAAGCATCTCACCATAGGAGTGATTTTAGGATCAGTTTAGTCTTTTAGATCATAATGAATCAGATTACATGGAACAGGGAGGACCTGATCCAAATCAGATTACATGGAGAGGAGACCTGATCCTAGATTATAATGAATCAGATTACATGGAGAGGAGACCTGATCCTATATCATAATGAATCAGATTACATGGAGAGGAGACCTGATCCTAGATCATAATGAATCAGATTACATGGAGAGGAGACCTGATCCTATATCATAATGAATCAGATTACATGGAGAGGAGACCTGATCCTATATCATAATGAATCAGATTACATGGAGAGGAGACCTGCTCCTATATCATAATGAATCAGATTACTTGACACCAAGGTTGAATATTTTCCCGGTATTTTTTACAAATATTCCATCCCGAGAATGAAACACTTGTCTCCCGGGTAACCCGGTTTTTCCCGTCAAATCCGGAAGTGTCATTCAAAAGCATTAGAAAGCATATAAATATGTCTGGATTTGATCTTCTTTGAAACTACCCAGGAGTTCTATTGGCTCCTGCATCCCACTTCGAATAGTCGATTGGTTTAAGAAATGCGAGGGGAAAAAAAGAAGAGAAAAATGTTTCTAGTCTAGCATTTCCTGCATGGGACTCCCAAGATCTGAGGAGGTTTTTTAAGGAGAGAGACCAGCAGGTGCTGTGGAAGAGACGGGAGGATATCAGTTCTAGAGGTTTATTACATGACCCAACGTTAGCTAGCTAAATATATCATATACATATATAATTTACGGCTAATATTGCATTGAATGTATTACCTGAAAGAGTTAGGCTAGGAAATATATATATATATATACAGTGCCTTGCGAAAGTATTTGGCCCCCTTGAACTTTGCGACCTTTTGCCACATTTCAGGCTTCAAACATAAAGATATAAAACTGTATTTTTTTGTGAAGAATCAACAACAAGTGGGACACAATCATGAAGTGGAACGACATTTATTGGATATTTCAAACTTTTTTAACAAATCAAAAACTGAAAAATTGGACGTGCAAAATTATTCAGCCCCTTTACTTTCAGTGCAGCAAACTCTCTCCAGAAATTCAGTGAGGATCTCTGAATGATCCAATGTTGACCTAAATGACTAATGATGATAAATACAATCCACCTGTGTGTAATCAAGTCTCCGTATAAATGCACCTGCACTGTGATAGTCTCAGAAGTCCGTTAAAAGCGCAGAGAGCATAATGAAGAACAAGGAACACACCCGGCAGGTCCGAGATACTGTTGTGAAGACGTTTAAAGCCGGATTTGGATACAAAAAGATTTCCCAAGCTTTAAACATCCCAAGGAGCACTGTGCAAGCCATAATATTGAAATGGAAGGAGTATCAGACCACTGCAAATCTACCAAGACCTGGCCGTCCCTCTAAACTTTCAGCTCATACAAGGAGAAGACTGATCAGAGATGCAGCCAAGAGGCCCATGATCACTCTGGATGAACTGCAGAGATCTACAGCTGAGGTGGGAGACTCTGTCCATAGGACAACAATCAGTCGTATATTGCACAAATCTGGCCTTTATGGAAGAGTGGCAAGAAGAAAGCCATTTCTTAAAGATATCCATAAAAAGTGTTGTTTAAAGTTTGCCACAAGCCACCTGGGAGACACACCAAACATGTGGAAGAAGGTGCTCTGGTCAGATGAAACCAAAATTGAACTTTTTGGCAACAATGCAAAAGGTTATGTTTGGCGTAAAAGCAACACAGCTCATCAACCTGAACACACTATACCCACTGTCAAACATGGTGGTGGCAGCATCATGGTTTGGGCCTGCTTTTCTTCAGCAGGGACAGGGAAGATGGTTAAAATTGATGGGAAGATGGATGGAGCCAAATACAGGACCATTCTGGAAGAAAACCTGATGGAGTCTGCAAAAGACCTGAGACTGGGATGGAGATTTGTCTTCCAACAAGACAATGATCCAAAACATAAAGCAAAATCTACAATGGAATGGTTCAAAAATAAACATATCCAGGTGTTAGAATGACCAAGTCAAAGTCCAGACCTGAATCCAATCGAGAATCTGTGGAAAGAACTGAAAACTGCTGTTCACAAATGCTCTCCATCCAACCTCACTGAGCTCGAGCTGTTTTGCAAGGAGGAATGGGAAAAAATTTCAGTCTCTCGATGTGCAAAACTGATAGAGACATACCCCAAGCGACTTACAGCTGTAATCGCAGCAAAAGGTGGCGCTACAAAGTATTAACTTAAGGGGGCTGAATCATTTTGCACGCCCAATTTTTCCGTTTTTGATTTGTTAAAAAAGTTTGAAATATCCAATAAATGTCGTTCCACTTCATGATTGTGTCCCACTTGTTGTTGATTCTTCACAAAAAAAATACAGTTTTATATCTTTATGTTTGAAGCCTGAAATGTGGCAAAAGGTCGCAAAGTTCAAGGGGGCCGAATACTTTCGCAAGGCACTGTAGGTACTCACAGTGTGGTTGGAGGTGTTGGGTGTATATAGGTACTCACAGTGTGATTGGAGGTGTTGGGTGTATATAGGTACTCACAGTGTGGTTGGAGGTGTTGGGTGTATATAGCTACTCACAGTGTGGTTGGAGGTGTTGGTGGTTTGAGAGCCTTTCCCTGGGTGGTTGGAGGTGTTGGGTGTATATAGGTACTCACAGTGCCTTGCGAAAGTATATCTCCAGAACAGGATTATCTGTTTTGGATGCAATTTGAATGGAGTTGATGGAGAGAGAGAGACTGCGAGAGAGTGCTTGTGTATGCACTGATTTAAAGCATCTATATTCAAGCGATAGGCTGTTTGAAAACAGGCTATGCTGCATCAAATGGTAGTCCTACCCTGTTACCATGATGAGATGCTACGTGCAATGGAAACTACGCTTTGCCCTGAGGTGGGCCGTCTGTCTCCACCCCCGCCCTGAGGTGGGCCGTCTGTCTCCACCCCCGCCCCCGCCCTGAGGTGGGCCGTCTGTCTCCACCCCCGCCCCCGCCCTGAGGTGGGCCGTCTGTTGTATTCAGCATTTCACTCTGAGGTCTACTACACCTGTTGTATTCAGCATTTCACTGTAAGGTCTACTACACCTGTTGTATTCAGCATTTCACTGTGAGGTCTACTACACCTGTTGTATTCAGCATTTCACTGTGAGGTCTACTACACCTGTTGTATTCAGCATTTCACTGTGAGGTCTACTACACCTGTTGTATTCAGCATTTCACTGTAAGGTCTACTACATCTGTTGTATTCAGCATTTCACTGTAAGGTCTACTACACCTGTTGTATTCAGCATTTCACTGTGAGGTCTACTACACCTGTTGTATTCGGCATTTCACTGTAAGGTCTACTACACCTGTTGTATTCAGCATTTCACTGTGAGGTCTACTACACCTGTTGTATTCAGCATTTCACTGTAAGGTCTACTACACCTGCTGTATTCAGCATTTCACTGTAAGGTCTACTACACCTGTTGTATTCAGCATTTCACTGTAAGGTCTACTACACCTGTTGTATTCAGCATTTCACTGTAAGGTCTACTACACCTGCTGTATTCAGCATTTCACTGTGAGGTCTACGACACCTGTTGTATTCAGCATTTCACTGTAAGGTCTACTACACCTGTTGTATTCAGCATTTCACTGTGAGGTCTACGACACCTGTTGTATTCAGCATTTCACTGTGAGGTCTACAACACCTGTTGTATTCAGCATTTCACTGTAAGGTCTACTACACCTGTTGTATTCAGCATTTCACTGTGAGGTCTACTACACCTGTTGTATTCAGCATTTCACTGTAAGGTCTACCTACACCTGTTGTATTCAGCATTTCACTGTGAGGTCTACTACACCTGTTGTATTCAGTATTTCACTGTAAGGTCTACTACACCTGTTGTATTCAGCATTTCACTGTGAGGTCTACTACACCTGTTCTATTCAGTGCATATGACAAATACAATTTGATTTGTTATATTGATCCCTGTGAAAAGCTTCTTGTACAGGGCACCAGGAAGTGGATGTGTTCTGAAAGGTTAATTGATAACTAAGGTCACAGACCTCATGATCAATACCTGATGAATGGTGATTGGCTGGCCAGTACTGCAGTGACGGATGCCAACCAAGTCTAACTGACCTATTTAGATATAAACTGTCTAGAGAATTACCCGAGAATACTGTCTAGAGCCCTGTTAACCAAGAATACTGTCTAGAGAAGTAACCGAGAATACTGTCTAGAGCCCTGTTAACCGAGAATACTGTCTAGAGCACTGTTAACCGAGAATACTGTCTAGAGCCCTGTTAACCGAGAATACTGTCTAGAGCCCTGTTAACCAATAATAATGTCTAGAGCACTGTTAACCGAGAATACTGTCTAGAGCCCTGTTAACCGAGAATACGGTCTAGAGCCCTGTTAACCCGAGAGTACGGTCTAGAGCCCTGTTAACCGAGAATACTGTCTAGAGCCCTGTTAACCGAGAATACGGTCTAGAGCCCTGTTAACCCCAGAATACTGTCTAGAGCACTGTTAACCGAGAATACTGTCTAGAGCACTGTTAACCGAGAATACGGTCTAGAGCCCTGTTAACCGAGAATACTGTCTAGAGCACTGTTAACCGAGAATACTGTCTAGAGCCCTGTTAACCGAGAATACGGTCTAGAGCCCTGTTAACCGAGAATACGGTCTAGAGCCCTGTTAACCGAGAATACTGTCTAGAGCACTGTTAACCGAGAATACGGTCTAGAGCCCTGTTAACCGAGAATACTGTCTAGAGCCCTGTTAACCGAGAATACTGTCTAGAGCCCTGTTAACCGAGAATACTGTCTAGAGCCCTGTTAACCCCAGAATACTGTCTAGAGCCCTGTTAACCGAGAATACTGTCTAGAGCCCTGTTAACCCCAGAATACTGTCTAGAGCCCTGTTAACCCCAGAATACGGTCTAGAGCCCTGTTAACCCGAGAATACTGTCTAGAGCCCTGTTAACCGAGAATACTGTCTAGAGCCCTGTTAACCCCAGAATACTGTCTAGAGCCCTGTTAACCGAGAATACTGTCTAGAGCCCTGTTAACCGAGAATACTGTCTAGAGCCCTGTTAACCCCAGAATACGGTCTAGAGCCCTGTTAACCCCAGAATACGGTCTAGAGCCCTGTTAACCCCAGAATACGGTCTATAGCCCTGTTAACCCCAGAATACTGTCTAGAGCCCTGTTAACCCCAGAATACTGTCTAGAGCCCTGTTAACCGAGAATACTGTCTAGAGCCCTGTTAACCCCAGAATACGGTCTAGAGCCCTGTTAACCCCAGAATACGGTCTAGAGCCCTGTTAACCCCAGAGTACGGTCTAGAGCCCTGTTAACCCCAGAATACTGTCTAGAGCCCTGTTAACCGAGAATACTGTCTAGAGCCCTGTTAACCCCAGAATACTGTCTAGAGCCCTGTTAACCGAGAATACTGTCTAGAGCCCTGTTAACCCCAGAATACGGTCTAGAGCCCTGTTAACCCAGAATACTGTCTAGAGCCCTGTTAACCCCAGAATACGGTCTAGAGCCCTGTTAACCCCAGAATACGGTCTAGAGCCCTGTTAACCGAGAATACTGTCTAGAGCCCTGTTAACTGAGAATACTGTCTAGAGCCCTGTTAACCGAGAATACTGTCTAGAGCCCTGTTAACCGAGCGTATCTCTGAAATGTGTTCCTCAAGCTTTGTTCTTTTCAAAGCCTTTTAATTCAGCTCGTGTCGTGTTCATTTTGAGTTTTTTTGGGGGGGGGGACTTGAACAATCCTTAAAAGACGCTGCGAGAAAGTTCTGTCGACGGCTCTCCGTGCCTATTATGATGTTAATGAAATCGGACTCTTTTTTTTTATATATATATATATATATATATGTTAAGAGAATGACCCCACTGAATGACCCCACAACATGAAGAATCATATTTTGTCTTAGTAAAATGTACTTAATAACATAAGGAAGTGTAATTTCATCACCAAAAGCACCTTTTGGACACCCTCGATAATACTGTCGCTGCCGATGATGCTAAATGGAAGAGTGGCTAGAAACCCTAGACCAGGGGTTCCCAAACTCTTTCACTCAGACCCCCCCCCCCCCTTCCCACATGCACGCGCCATGTCTATTTCTATGGTAACAAGCACTGTTCACGACACAAACTGTTCGCACCCCTCTTGTTGGCGGAGAGAACATGTTGCAGGTTTTAACATTTTATTTCCTGTTTTATCCCCCCCCCCCCTCCAGGGCCCTTCATCTACTCTGACATCCTGGACTATAAAAACCTTCGTGAGATCGTTGTCAACAACCGCATCACCTGGTTGGTTCATTACAGTGCCTTGCTCAGTGCCGTGGGAGAGTCCAATGTAGCTCTGGCACGGGACGTCAACATCACTGGTGAGCCATAGAGAATCCGCCATCTTGGCTCAACTTAGATCCACAACACACCAGTTGTTTTATTTTTGTTATAACCAAGCCTGGAAGGTGTCCACGGGGAGTAAGTGTGAACTTCCTGTTTGTCAGGGCTCCACAACGTCCTGGACATTGCAGCGGAGCACGGACTGCGTCTGTTCGTCCCCAGCACCATCGGAGCTTTCGGGCCCACCTCTCCCCGGAACCCGACCCCTGACCTCTGTGTCCAGAGACCCAGAACCATCTATGGGGTCTCCAAAGTCCACGCAGAGCTCATGGGAGAGGTGAGAGAAGAAAAAAAAAATACAATATTGTAAGAAATACAAAATATATAGCAAATTGGGGATCAATTGACAATGAGCGTTCAGCCTCAAGCCACTCTGCCCCCAGCTACTCAGGAATCTGACCTGGTGTATTTGACCCCTTCAGTCATCTGAAATCATTGGTCTGTAACGTCACTATAAGTGAAACATCCTAACCCTTATTGCCCGTCTTCCCTCCAACAGTACTACCACCACCGCTACGGCCTTGACTTCCGCTGTCTGCGCTACCCAGGCATCATCTCTGCTGACTCACAGCCTGGAGGAGGAACGACAGGTGAGTTAGAGACACGCACTGTAGCAGAACACACACGCACCTGTCCTCCCTCACACACTCTCTCTCTCTCACACACACACACACACCTCTGTCCTCCCACACACACACATAGCGTAACACCAGTCCCTTCACAATCGTAACTCTATTTGTGTCTGCCTCCTGACTTCAACATGTCATTGGGGTTATGTAACAACAGAACATGGTCCTTGTGTTTATGGCCTTCAGTATTTTTTGCCAGGGTGACAATGCTAAGACATTAGGTAATGCTGCTACAGGGTGATAATGCTAGGTAATGCTGCTACAGGGTGATAATGCTAGGTAATGCTGCTACAGGGTGATAATGCTAGGTAATGCTGCTACAGGGTGACAATGCTAAGACATTAGGTAATGCTGCTACAGGGTGACAATGCTAAGACACTAGGTAATGCTGCTACAGGGTGACAATGCTAAGACATTAGGTAATGCTGCTACAGGGTGACAATGCTAAGACACTAGGTAATGCTGCTACAGGGTGACAATGCTAAGACACTAGGTAATGCTGATACAGTGTGACAATGCTAAGACATTAGGTAATGCTGCTACAGGGTGATAATGCTAGGTAATGCTGCTACAGGGTGACAATGCTAAGACATTAGGTAATGCTGCTACAGGGTGACAATGCTAAGACACTAGGTAATGCTGCTACAGGGTGACAATGCTAAGACACTAGGTAATGCTGATACAGTGTGACAATGCTAAGACATCAGGTAATGCTGCTACAGGGTGGCAATGCTAAGACATTAGGTAATGCTGCTACAGGGTGACAATGCTAAGACATTAGGTAATATGACTACTACCAGGATGATAATGCTAGGACATCAGGTAATGCTCCTACAGGGTGATAATGCTAGGACATTAGGCAATGCTCCTACAGGGTGATAATGCTAGAACGCTAGATAATACAACTACTATCAGAATGGTAATGCTAGGACATTAGGTAATGCACCTACACGGTGATAATGCTAGGATGTTAGGGTAATAGTGTAGCAGTATTAACTATGTCTCAACCCCTCCCCTTTTATGACACACCCCTCACCCCATGCCTGGTTATCCAATGGCGTTCCCTCACTTTGGGGCTGATGAGGTGGTGTCTGTAACTGAAGGGAGTTAGCCTTGTCCAAGACAGAATTTCCTGAATCCCCTGTTTCTGTAGGGAGACAGCTTGATGTACCAGGACACCCCCTGGACAGGACACTAGTCTATCTCCTGTTTCTGTAGTGAGACGGCTTGATGTACCAGGACACCCCCTGGACAGGACACTAGTCTATCTCCTGTTTCTGTAGTGAGACGGCTTGATGTACCAGGACACCCCCTGGACAGGACACTAGTCTATCTCCTGTTTCTGTAGTGAGACGGCTTGATGTACCAGGACACCCCCTGGACAGGACACTAGTCTATCTCCTGTTTCTGTAGTGAGACGGCTTGATGTACCAGGACACCCCCTGGACAGGACACTAGTCTATCTCCTGTTTCTGTAGTGAGACAGCTTGATGTAGCAGGACACCCCCTGGACAGGACACTAGTCTATCTCCTGTTTCTGTAGGGAGACAGCTTGATGTACCAGGACACCCCCTGGACAGGACACTAGTCTATCTCCTGTTTCTGTAGGGAGACAGCTTGATGTACAGGACACCCCCTGGACAGGACACTAGTCTATCTACTGTTTCTGTAGTGAGACAGCTTGATGTACCAGGACACCCCCTGGACAGGACACTAGTCTATCTCCTGTTTCTGTAGTGAGACGGTGTGATGTAAACGCATCTATCTCCTGCCTCCCTGTCTCCAGACTACGCGGTAGCCATCTTTCACGACGCCGTCAAAACGGGGAAGTTTGAGTGCAACCTGAAGCCAGACACGCGGCTGCCCATGATGTACATCGACGACTGTCTGCGTGCCACCGTGGAGATGATGGAAGCGCCCGCAGACACCCTCTCCATGAGGACCTATAACATCAACGCCATGAGCTTTACCCCTGAAGAGCTGGCTCAGGAGGTCCAGAAACAGCTGCCGGACCTGGAGGTCACCTACGACATCGACCAAGTCAGACAGGCCATCGGTAAGATCATTTTATTGATGCTTTTATTTATCCTGGTTTGGAGTTGCAAAATTCCTAATGTTTTCCTGAAAAATCCAGTGGGAAGATTCCCCTTCTGATTCTGGGAATCCTCTAACCCGGGCATTTCTTGAAAAGCTGGGAATTAGCAACCATAATACTGGTGGATGATACCATCTGAGATCAATGAACGAGGAAGACCAGTCTAAACACGCCACACGAGGCCTCGTCATTGAGATTCTCCAAACGCACACATGCATTTTAAGATTTTCATGAAGTTTTAATGTAGAAACGAACAACAACAAAGTCTTGTGACAATTTGGCCGACCAAAAAAACAAAAAAACAAGTGTCAAAGACGTTGGAGTTGAAGACATTGACCATGTCCCCCCCCTCTTCTCTCCCTTTGTAGCCGACAGCTGGCCAATGAACTTTGACGACTCTAACGCGCGGAACGACTGGGGCTGGAAACACGACTACGACCTCCCGGAGCTCGTCCAGACCATGCTCAACTACATCGGCTCAGACTCGCGCATCGCAAAGGCTAACTGAGGGGGCCAGAGGTGGCGTGATGCTGGCTGACGTGATGCTGGGTGGGGTGATGCTGGGTGGGGTGCTGGAGCAGTGTTTCTTTGTACATACTGTAAAGACTGTTGTTTTATAGGAGGGAGACACGTGGTGTGTAAATAGTCGTTTTCTCTGTCATTTGGAAGGGCTCTCAATCTGTCGGTGTCTGTCTCGGCGTCTGTCTCGGCGTCTGTCTGTCTGTCTCGGCGTCTGTCTGTCTCGGCGTCTGTCTGTCTCGGCGTCTGTCTGTCTGTCTCGGCGTCTCTGTCTGTCTCGGCGTCTCTGTCTGTCTCGGCGTCTGTCTGTCTCGGCGTCTCTGTCTGTCTCGGCGTCTCTGTCTGTCTCGGCGTCTCTGTCTGTCTCGGCGTCTGTCTGTCTCGGCGTCTCTGTCTGTCTCGGCGTCTCTGTCTGTCTCGGCGTCTCTGTCTGTCTCGGCGTCTCTGTCTGTCTCGGCGTCTGTCTGTCTCGGCGTCTCTGTCTGTCTCGGCGTCTCTGTCTGTCTCGGCGTCTCTGTCTGTCTCGGCGTCTCTGTCTGTCTCGGCGTCTCTGTCTGTCTCGGCGTCTGTCTGTCTCGGCGTCTCTGTCTGTCTCGGCGTCTCTGTCTGTCTCGGCGTCTCTGTCTGTCTCGGCGTCTGTCTGTCTCGGCGTCTCTGTCTGTCTCGGCGTCTCTGTCTGTCTCGGCGTCTCTGTCTGTCTCGGCGTCTGTCTGTCTCGGCGTCTCTGTCTGTCTCGGCGTCTCTGTCTGTCTCGGCGTCTCTGTCTGTCTCGGCGTCTCTGTCTGTCTCGGCGTCTCTGTCTGTCTCGGCGTCTCTGTCTGTCTCGGCGTCTCTGTCTGTCTCGGCGTCTCTGTCTGTCTCGGCGTCTGTCTCGGCGTCTGTCTGTCTGTCTGTCTGTCTGTCTCGGTGTCTGTCTGAACAAGTTACTAGAACGTGGTCGCGTGAGAAGTAGCGGGCCGATTCCCCTCCCTCACTCCTTCTCTCCCTCCCTCTCAGGAAGGGGGAGAGGTTGGAACACAGGGTCTGAGAACATGTTGAGGGGTTGACTCCGTGGAGTTGACTCCGTGGGGATGACTCCGTGGGGATGACTCCGTGGGGATGACTCCGTGGGGATGACTCTGTGGGGATGACTCCGTGAAGGTTGACTCTGTGGGGATGACTCTGTGGGGATGACTCTGTGGGGATGACTCTGTGGGGATGACTCTGTGGGGATGACTCTGTGGGGATGACTCTGTGGGGATGACTCTGTGGGGATGACTCCACGAAGGTTGACTCCACGAAGGTTGACTCCGCGAAGGTTGACTCCGCGGGGATGACTCTGTGGGGATGACTCCGTGGGGATGACTCCGTGGGGATGACTCCGTGGGGATGACTCCGTGGGGATGACTCCGTGGGGATGACTCTGTGGGGATGACTCTGTGGGGATGACTCTGTGGGGATGACTCCGTGGGGATGACTCCGTGGGGATGACTCCGTGGGGATGACTCTGTGGGGATGACTCTGTGGGGATGACTCTGTGGGGATGACTCTGTGGGGATGACTCTGTGGGGATGACTCCGTGGGGATGACTCCGTGGGGATGACTCTGTGGGGATGACTCTGTGGGGATGACTCTGTGGGGATGACTCTGTGGGGATGACTCTGTGGGGATGACTCTGTGGGGATGACTCTGTGGGGATGACTCTGTGGGGATGACTCTGTGGGGATGACTCTGTGGGGATGACTCTGTGGGGATGACTCCGTGGGGTTGACTCCACGAAGGTTGACTCCGTGGGGATGACTCCGTGAAGGTTGACTCCTAGGGGATGACTCCGTGGGGATGACTCCTAGGGGATGACTCCGTGGGGATGACTCCGCGGGGTTGACTCCGCGAAGGTTGACTCCTAGGGGATGACTCCGTGGGGATGACTCCGCGAAGGTTGACTCCGCGAAGGTTGACTCCGTGGGGTTGACTCCGCGAAGGTTGACTCCGTGGGGTTGACTCCGCGAAGGTTGACTCCGCGAAGGTTGACTCCGTGGGGTTGACTCCGCGAAGGTTGACTCCGTGGGGTTGACTCCGCGAAGGTTGACTCCGCGAAGGTTGACTGAGTGGGGTTGACTCGCGTGGCTATAAATCGTGATTTAACATTTTAACAGGTAAACAAAAAAAAGAATGACCAATGCACCAATCTAAAGCGCTTGAATCCTTCTTCTCTCTGTGGGAGAGCTGATGTTATAAAGGTCACCTCTATGTACGTAAAGCTATTGCAAAGGGGTTCACTGTTTTAGAAGTATTTAGCCAAAAGCTGGGAATTCAGGTTTCAAAAGGCCCTACATTTACATTCATAATCACACAAGTTTTAGATTGAATTTAAGGTTTATTTAATGTAAGCGGTGTTTGATACACTTTAGAGTAAGAGAGGAAAATTGATTTTAAACCCTTTAAAAATCATCAAACATACATTGAGGTGTGGAGGCACACATCGAGTACAAGGTGTTTCCTGCCCACTGATTCTACATTATTTTATATATTCTGTCTGCTGGGAACCACTGACTGGGAGTCATGGTGACTCCATGTGTTTCTGGCACTTGTATGTAAAGTGTGAATGAATAGACCTCCATTCCTCTGGAATACTTTGGTTGTATCTCAAATGGCACCCTATGCCCTATATGATGGCACCCTATTCCCTATATGATGGTACCCTATTGAGTACCATATAGTGGCACCCTATTCCCTATATAGTGGTACCCTATTCCCTATATAGTGGCACCCTATTCCCTATATAGTGGTACCCTATGCCCTATATGATGGCACCCTATTCCCTATATAGTGGCACCCTATTCCCTATATGATGGCACCCTATTCCCTATATGGTGGCACCCTATTCCCTATATGGTGGCACCCTATTCCCTATATGGTGGCACCCTATGCCCTATATAGTGGCACCCTATGCCCTATATAGTGGCACCCTATGCCCTATATAGTGGCACCCTATGCCCTATATAGTGGCACCCTATGCCCTATATAGTGGCACCCTATGCCCTATATGATGGCACCCTATGCCCTATATGATGGCACCCTATTCCCTATATGATGGCACCCTATTCCCTATATGATGGCACCCTATTCCCTATATGATGGCTCCCTATATGATGGCACCCTATTCCCTATATGATGGCACCCTATGCCCTATATGATGGCACCCTATGCCCTATATGATGGCACCCTATTCCCTATATGGTGGCACCCTATTCCCTAGATTGTGGCACCCTATTCCCTATATGGTGGCACCCTATTCCCTATATGATGGCACCCTATGCCCTATATGATGGCACCCTATTCCCTATATGGTGGCACCCTATTCCCTATATGATGGCACCCTATGCCCTATATGATGGCACCCTATGCCCTATATAGTGGTACCCTATTCCCTATATGATGGCACCCTATGCCCTATATGATGGCACCCTATTCCCTATATGATGGCACCCTATGCCCTATATAGTGGTACCCTATTCCCTATATGATGGCACCCTATTCCCTATATAGTGGCACCCTATTCCCTATATGATGGCACCCTATTCCCTATATAGTGGCACCCTATTCCCTATATGATGGCTCCCTATATAGTGGTACCCTATTCCCTATATAGTGGTACCCTATGCCCTATATGATGGTACCCTATGCCCTATATAGTGGCACCCTATGCCCTATATTGTGGCACCCTATGCCCTATATTGTGGCACCCTATGCCCTATATTGTGGCACCCTATGCCCTATATAGTGGCACCCTATGCCCTATATAGTGGCACCCTATGCCCTATATAGTGGCACCCTATGCCCTATATAGTGGCACCCTATGCCCTATATTGTGGCACCCTATGCCCTATATTGTGGCACCCTATGCCCTATATTGTGGCACCCTATGCCCTATATTGTGGCACCCTATGCCCTATATTGTGGCACCCTATGCCCTATATTGTGGCACCCTATTCCCTATATTGTGGCACCCTATTCCCTATATTGTGGCACCCTATGCCCTATATTGTGGCACCCTATGCCCTATATTGTGGCACCCTATGCCCTATATTGTGGCACCCTGTTCCTTATTTTCCCATATTCTCTCTTCCCCTATAATGCCAACAGGGTCCCATTTGGGACGCACAGTTTGACTGGTTAAATATGGACGGTTTCCTTTAGTTGGTAATTTAGGTGTCAGGGATGCCCATTGTCACCCTCTAACTCTGTTCTTCAAAGGGGTGAGTGTTGTGGATGTGTTTTTATATATATATATATATATATATATATATGACATTTCTGCTGACCCTGGACTAGCTTATCCTGTCTTCACGGTTCACACAAGCTTTTAGTGATGACTTGTTTAAACCTTGCTGTCCGCCTGCCTGACCTCGGGGGGGGGGGGGGGATAAACTGTTTCACTTTTGAAATGCGATCGCGCGCCCCTGTACAGAGAATTCTGTGCACAGACGAGACATCAACTTTTCTGATCCAGGCGAAATCATGCAACAATATTTTATTGTCATTGAATATAGCCATAATCCAAGTGCATGTCTAATATGAAAACAGAGGAAAGAGCTTGATGCCCTTCCAGCTGTAGAGTTTGTGGCTTCGGTTGGCTCGCTTCGTGAGAAGACGTTAGCCAGCCGGCAGAGCAACCAATTTTATTATTATTTTTATTAGCCATAGAAACCAAATGTTTTTTGCATAATGAAAGTATTGTTTTTATTTATTTTTATTTTTGTCCTCTGATAGAAGGATGAAATAGTATAAATGTATTTATTAAAATGGCAGAACGCATCACAAGCGTATGTAAGTTAAGTGAATGTGCAGCTTTTGTGATTGGACAGTAAAGATTCTATGCGTTGTTCTTGACCCGTTTTGGTCACTGGCTATTTTGGCACCGTGTTTCTGGGGCCCTAAAAAGTCTGCTCTAACCCTGCTGCGGAACAGGGCCCGGCTAGCCCTGGGCTAAGGTTGGTGTGAATATTCGCTTAGGCCTGGGCTAAAATCTCCCATAGCCCAGGCCTGACGAGACTCTTAGCCCCGAGTTAAGGTGCAGTGTGAATGCATCTTTTCTATGTGAAAGTTGGAACAAATGTGTGTTCTTTCAATCACAAAATCTCCTTTTTGTCATTAAAGACTTTTTTTTTTCTTTTTTTTTCTCTCAACTATCTCAGTCATTGTTTCTCTTATTTTGTGCCTCGTTCTGTCTGTTTCTATATATTGTTATTCTGCCTCCTCACTGATACAATGATTAAAAAAAGTATCTTCCTAAGTTTCCTGTAAGTTTCTAGCTTTGCCAAGAAGTGTTATAAGGCAATATTAGTAAAGCCTCATTACTACCAGAGGTGTTTTATAAGGCTTTGTTTTTAACGTGTGTTCGGTACAAAATGTAATCCAACTCCTCATGTCTTTTTTTTAAGGTTTGATGCATATTAAAATATCTATGAATTCATTACTTCACTGGAATCACGAGGTATTTATTTGATTACAATTTGGCTTGGCCACCCAAGACTGGGTAGCTACTGCGTTTTTGGCTTGGGTTGAACCGACAAAAAAAAAAGGTGAAAGTGGGTTCTCTTGTGAAACGCAGGGTTATTATCTCTGGCAGACCGTCAACATCCTCGGAGCCAAATCATCTACACCTGTTCTCCATTACGATGTCCTGAAATCAAAACGGGGCTATTTTGATCCAAATTTGAGTGACAATTTGAGAAGATGGGGAAAAAAAGAAAAAAGAAAGCCACCAAGACTGGGTTAGCTAATCGTTTTGTTCATTGTGCCGATGTTGTATGACAACTTTGCAAAATGCTCTTTAATGACGTCACCTTTATTGACCTGAACGATGTCAGCTCAGCGAAACATGATACCGGTGAAGGTCGGGACCAGATGAAGAAATCCGGGGCTGTTTTATGACAGCACCCCCCCCCCCCAGCAAACACACTATTCCCAGACGCCATCATTTTCTGTAAATAAATCCGTGCACCATGACGCAATTTGATGCGTTGTAAATTTAATGTGGAAGAGAAATACCCTTTGTAATAAAGCCATAATAACATTTGCGATGGGGCATTAGGCTAAAGTTGAGCAGAGGCGTTTTCTAGGATTTCCACACATGCTGAACATTCTAATTGGCCTTTAAAAAAAACAACAACAACATTTCATTAAATTAAATAATAATATTCTACCATCTACCTCTACTACCATCTACAAAAACTACCATCTACTCGACTACCATCTACCTCTACTCGACTACCATCTACCTCTACTCTACTACCATCTACCTCTACTCTACTACCATCTACCTCTACTACCATCTACAAAAACTACCATCTACTCGACTACCATCTACCTCTACTCGACTACCATCTACCTCTACTCTACTACCATCTACCTCTACTCTACTACCATCTACCTCTACTCTACTACCATCTACCTCTACTCGACTACCATCTACCTCTACTCGACTACCATCTACCTCTACTCGACTACCATCTACCTCTACTCGACTACCATCTACCTCTACTCTACTACCATCTACCTCTACTCTACTACCATCTACCTCTACTCGACTACCATCTACCTCTACTCTACTACCATCTACCTCTACTACCATCTACCTCTACTCTACTACCATCTACCTCTACTCGACTACCATCTACCTCTACTCTACTACCATCTACCTCTACTCTACTACCATCTACCTCTACTCGACTACCATCTACAAAAACTACCATCTACCTCTACCCGACTACCATCTACCTCTACTCGACTACCATCTACCTCTACTACCATCTACCTCTACTCTACTACCATCTACCTCTACTCGACTACCATCTACCTCTACGCTACTACCATCTACCTCTACTCTACTACCATCTACCTCTACTCGACTACCATCTACCTCTACGCTACTACCATCTACCTCTACTCGACTACCATCTACCTCTACTCGACTACCATCTACCTCTACTACCATCTACCTCTACTCTACTACCATCTACAAAAACTACCGTCTACCTCTACTCGACTACCATCTACCTCTACTACCATCTACCTCTACTCGACTACCATCTACCTCTACTACCATCTACCTCTACTACCATCTACAAAAACTACCATCTACCTCTACTACCATCTACCTCTACTACCATCTACAAAAACTACCATCTACCTCTACTACCATCTACCTCTACTACCATCTACAAAAACTACCATCTACCTCTACTCTACTACCATCTACCTCTACTCGACTACCATCTACAAAAACTACCATCTACCATCTACCTCTACTCGACTACCATCTACCTCTACTACCATCTACCTCTACTCTACAACCATCTACAAAAACTACCATCTACCTCTACTACCATCTACAAAAACTACCATCTACCTCTACTACCATCTACAAAAACTACCATCTACCTCTACTCTACTACCATCTACCTCTACTCGACTACCATCTACAAAAACTACCATCTACCTCTACTCGACTACCGTCTACCTCTACTACCATCTACCTCTACTCTACTACCATCTACAAAAACTACCATCTACCTCTACTCTACTACCATCTACCTCTACTCTACAACCATCTACCTCTACTACCATCTACCTCTACTCTACTACCATCTACCTCTACTCTACTACCATCTACAAAAACTACCATCTACCTCTACTCTACTACCAGCTAACTCTACTACCATCTACCTCGACTACCAGCTACCTCTGCTCTACCAACGAGGTGTAGGTAGACCTTACAGTGAAATGCTTCCTAACAAGCCCTTAACCAACAATGCAGTTCAAGAAATAGAGTTAATCAAATATTTACAAAATTAACTAAAGTTGAAAAAAAGCTCTATACAAGGAGTACTGGTACAGAGTCAATGTGGAGGCTATATACAGGGGGTACCGGTACAGAGTCAATGTGGAGGCTATATACAGGGGGTACCGGTACAGAGTCAATGTGGAGGCTATATACAGGGTGTACAGGTACAGAGTCAATGTGGAGGCTATATACAGGGGGTACCTGTACAGAGTCAATGTGGAGGCTATATACAGGGGGTATCGGTACAGAGTCAATGTGGAGGCTATATACAGGGGGTACCGGTACAGAGTCAATGTGATGGCTATATACAGGGGGTACCGGTACAGAGTCAATGTGGAGGCTATATACAGGGGGTACCGGTACAGAGTCAATGTGATGGCTATATACAGGGGGTACCGGTACAGAGTCAATGTGGAGGCTATATACAGGGGGTACCGGTACAGAGTCAATGTGGAGGCTATATACAGGGGGTACCGATACAGAGTCAATGTGGAGACTATATACAGGGGGTACCAGTACAGAGTCAATGTGGAGGCTATATACAGGGTGTACCGGTACAGAGTCAATGTGGAGGCTATATACAGGGGGTACCGGTACAGAGTTATTGTGGAGGCTATATACAGGGGTACCGGTACCGAGTCAATGTGGAGGCTATATACAGGGGGTACCGGTACAGAGTCAATGTGCGGGGGGTACAGGTTAGTAATGAGGATATATACAGGGGTACCGGTACAGAGTCAATGTGGAGGCTATATACAGGGGGTATCGGTACAGAGTCAATGTGGAGGCTATATACAGGGGTACCGGTACCGAGTCAATGTGGAGGCTATATACAGGGGGTACCGGTACCGAGTCAATGTGCGGGGGGGTACAGGTTAGTAATGAGGATATATACAGGGGGTACCGGTACAGAGTCAATGTGGAGGCTATATACAGGGGGTATCGGTACAGAGTCAATGTGGAGGCTATATACAGGGGGTATCGGTACAGAGTCAATGTGGAGGCTATATACAGGGGGTACCGGTACAGAGTCAATGTAGAGGCTATATACAGGGTATTACGGTACAGAGTCAATGTGGAGGCTATATACAGGGGGTACTGTTACAGAGTCAATGTGGAGGCTATATACAGGGGGTACCGGTACAGAGTCAATGTGGAGGCTATATACAGGGGGTACCGGTACCGAGTTAATGTGGAGGCTATATACAGGGGGTACCGGCCGGTACAGAGTCAATGTGGAGGCTATATACAGGGGGTAACGGTACAGAGTTAATGTGGAGGCTATATACAGGGGGTACCGGCCAGTACAGAGTCAATGTGGAGGCTATATACAGGGGGTAACGGTACAGAGTCAATGTGGAGGCTATATACAGGGGGTACCAGTACAGAGTCAATGTGATGGCTATATACAGGGGGTACCGGTACAGAGTCAATGTGGAGGCTATATACAGGGGGTACCGGTACAGAGTCAATGTGATGGCTATATACAGGGGGTACCGGTACAGAGTCAATGTGGAGGCTATATACAGGGGGTACCGGTACAGAGTCAATGTGGAGGCTATATACAGGGGTACCGATACAGAGTCAATGTGGAGACTATATACAGGGGGTACCAGTACAGAGTCAATGTGGAGGCTATATACAGGGGGTACCGATACAGAGTCAATGTGGAGGCTATATACAGGGTGTACCGGTACAGAGTCAATGTGGAGGCTATATACAGGGGGTACCGGTACAGAGTTATTGTGGAGGCTATATACAGGGGTACCGGTACCGAGTCAATGTGGAGGCTATATACAGGGGGTACCGGTACAGAGTCAATGTGCGGGGGGGTACAGGTTAGTAATGAGGATATATACAGGGGGTACCGGTACAGAGTCAATGTGGAGGCTATATACAGGGGGTATCGGTACAGAGTCAATGTGGAGGCTATATACAGGGGTACCGGTACCGAGTCAATGTGGAGGCTATATACAGGGGGTACCGGTACCGAGTCAATGTGCGGGGGGGTACAGGTTAGTAATGAGGATATATACAGGGGGTACCGGTACAGAGTCAATGTGGAGGCTATATACAGGGGGTATCGGTACAGAGTCAATGTGGAGGCTATATACAGGGGGTATCGGTACAGAGTCAATGTGGAGGCTATATACAGGGGGTACCGGTACAGAGTCAATGTAGAGGCTATATACAGGGTATTACGGTACAGAGTCAATGTGGAGGCTATATACAGGGGGTACTGTTACAGAGTCAATGTGGAGGCTATATACAGGGGGTACCGGTACAGAGTCAATGTGGAGGCTATATACAGGGGTACCGGTACCGAGTCAATGTGGAGGCTATATACAGGGGGTACCGGTACAGAGTCAATGTGCGGGGGGGTACAGGTTAGTAATGAGGATATATACAGGGGGTACCGGTACAGAGTCAATGTGGAGGCTATATACAGGGGGTATCGGTACAGAGTCAATGTGGAGGCTATATACAGGGGTACCGGTACCGAGTCAATGTGGAGGCTATATACAGGGGGTACCGGTACCGAGTCAATGTGCGGGGGGGTACAGGTTAGTAATGAGGATATATACAGGGGGTACCGGTACAGAGTCAATGTGGAGGCTATATACAGGGGGTATCGGTACAGAGTCAATGTGGAGGCTATATACAGGGGGTATCGGTACAGAGTCAATGTGGAGGCTATATACAGGGGGTACCGGTACAGAGTCAATGTAGAGGCTATATACAGGGTATTACGGTACAGAGTCAATGTGGAGGCTATATACAGGGGGTACTGTTACAGAGTCAATGTGGAGGCTATATACAGGGGGTACCGGTACAGAGTCAATGTGGAGGCTATATACAGGGGGTACCGGTACCGAGTTAATGTGGATGCTATATACAGGGGGTACCGGCCGGTACAGAGTCAATGTGGAGGCTATATACAGGGGGTAACGGTACAGAGTCAATGTGGAGGCTATATACAGGGGGTACCAGTACAGAGTCAATGTGATGGCTATATACAGGGGGTACCGGTACAGAGTCAATGTGGAGGCTATATACAGGGGGTAACGGTACAGAGTTAATGTGGAGGCTATATACAGGGGGTACCGGCCGGTACAGAGTCAATGTGGAGGCTATATACAGGGGGTAACGGTACAGAGTCAATGTGGAGGCTATATACAGGGGGTACCAGTACAGAGTCAATGTGATGGCTATATACAGGGGGTACCGGTACAGAGTCAATGTGGAGGCTATATACAGGGGGTACCGGTACAGAGTCAATGTGATGGCTATATACAGGGGGTACCGGTACAGAGTCAATGTGGAGGCTATATACAGGGGGTACCGGTACAGAGTCAATGTGGAGGCTATATACAGGGGGTACCGATACAGAGTCAATGTGGAGACTATATACAGGGGGTACCAGTACAGAGTCAATGTGGAGGCTATATACAGGGGGTACCGATACAGAGTCAATGTGGAGGCTATATACAGGGTGTACCGGTACAGAGTCAATGTGGAGGCTATATACAGGGGGTACCGGTACAGAGTTATTGTGGAGGCTATATACAGGGGTACCGGTACCGAGTCAATGTGGAGGCTATATACAGGGGGTACCGGTACAGAGTCAATGTGCGGGGGGGTACAGGTTAGTAATGAGGATATATACAGGGGGTACCGGTACAGAGTCAATGTGGAGGCTATATACAGGGGGTATCGGTACAGAGTCAATGTGGAGGCTATATACAGGGGTACCGGTACCGAGTCAATGTGGAGGCTATATACAGGGGGTACCGGTACCGAGTCAATGTGCGGGGGGTACAGGTTAGTAATGAGGATATATACAGGGGTACCGGTACAGAGTCAATGTGGAGGCTATATACAGGGGGTATCGGTACAGAGTCAATGTGGAGGCTATATACAGGGGGTATCGGTACAGAGTCAATATGGAGGCTATATACAGGGGGTACCGGTACAGAGTCAATGTAGAGGCTATATACAGGGTATTACGGTACAGAGTCAATGTGGAGGCTATATACAGGGGGTACTGTTACAGAGTCAATGTGGAGGCTATATACAGGGGGTACCGGTACAGAGTCAATGTGGAGGCTATATACAGGGGGTACCGGTACCGAGTTAATGTGGAGGCTATATACAGGGGGTACCGGCCGGTACAGAGTCAATGTGGAGGCTATATACAGGGGGTACCGGTACCGAGTTAATGTGGAGGCTATATACAGGGGGTACCGGCCGGTACAGAGTCAATGTGGAGGCTATATACAGGGGGTAACGGTACAGAGTCAATGTGGAGGCTATATACAGGGGGTACCAGTACAGAGTCAATGTGGAGGCTATATACAGGGGGTACCAGTACAGAGTCAATGTGGAGGCTATATACAGGTGGGTACCAGTACAGAGTCAATGTGGAGGCTATATACAGGGGGTACCAGTACAGAGTCAATGTGGAGGCTATATACAGGTGGGTACTGGTACAGAGTCAATGTGGAGGCTATATACAGGGGGTACCGGTACAGAGTCAATGTGGAGGCTATATACAGGGGGTACCGGTACAGAGTCAATGTGGAGGCTATATACAGGTGGGTACTGGTACAGAGTCAATGTGGAGGCTATATACAGGTGGGTACTGGTACAGAGTCAATGTGGAGGCTATATACAGGGGGTACCGGTACAGAGTCAATGTGGAGGCTATATACAGGGGGTACCAGTACAGAGTCAATGTGGAGGCTATATACAGGGGGTACCGGTACAGAGTCAGTGTGCGGGGGGGTCGAGGTCATTTGTAAAGTGACTATGCATAGATATTAGACAGCGAGTAGCAGCAGTGTAAAAACAAAAGGGGGGTTGTATTTGTAAATACTCCGGGGGGCCAAGTCCCTCTATATAAATTACACCCTAATCCTCTCATGTCTTGTGATGTTTTTTAAATTACCTTTATTTAACTAGGCAAGTCAGTTAAGAACAAATTCTTATTTTATAATGACGTCCTAGGAACAGTGGGTTAATTGCCTGTTCAGGGTCAGAACGACAGATGTTTACCTTGTCAGCTCGTGGATTCTATCTTTAAATCAAAGTTGATTTGTCACGTGCGGCGAAAACAACAGGTGTAGTAGACCTCACAGTGAAATGCTGACTTACAGGCTCTAACCAACAGTGCAAAAAACGTATTAGGTGAACAATAGGTGGGTAAAGAAATAAAACAACAGTAAAAAGACAGGCTATGTACTGCAGAGAAGCTATATACAGTAGAGAGGCTATATACAGTAGAGAGGCTATACAGTAGAGACGCTATATACAGTAGAGAGGCTATATACAGTAGAGAGGCTATATACAGTAGAGAGGCTATATACAGTAGAGGGGTTATATACAGTAGAGAGGCTATATACAGTAGAGAGGTTATATACAGTAGAGAGGCTATATACAGTAGAGACTATATACAGTAGAGGGGTTATATACAGTAGAGAGGCTATATACAGTAGAGAGGTTATATACAGTAGAGAGGCTATATACAGTAGAGACTATATACAGTAGAGGGGTTATATACAGTAGAGAGGCTATATACAGTAGAGAGGTTATATACAGTAGAGAGGCTATATACAGTAGAGACTATATACAGTAGAGAGGCTATATACAGTAGAGGGGTTATATACAGTAGAGAGGCTATATACAGTAGAGAGGCTATATACAGTAGAGAGGCTATATACAGTAGAGAGGCTATATACAGTAGAGACTATATACAGTAGAGGGGTTATATACAGTAGAGAGGTTATATACAGTAGAGAGGCTATATACAGTAGAGACTATATACAGTAGAGGGGTTATATACAGTAGAGAGGCTATATACAGTAGAGAGGTTATATACAGTAGAGAGGCTATATACAGTAGAGACTATATACAGTAGAGAGGCTATATACAGTAGAGAGGCTATATACAGTAGAGGGGTTATATACAGTAGAGAGGCTATATACAGTAGAGAGGTTATATACAGTAGAGGGGTTATATACAGTAGAGAGGCTATATACAGTAGAGATGCTATATACAGTAGAGACTATATACAGTAGAGGGGTTATATACAGTAGAGAGGCTATATACAGTAGAGGGGTTATATACAGTAGAGAGGCTATATACAGTAGAGAGGTTATATACAGTAGAGGGGTTATATACAGTAGAGAGGCTATATACAGTAGAGAGGCTATATACAGTAGAGACTATATACAGTAGAGAGACTATATACAGTAGAGAGGCTATATACAGTAGAGAGGCTATATACAGTAGAGGGGTTATATACAGTAGAGAGGCTATATACAGTAGAGAGGCTATATACAGTAGAGACTATATACAGTAGAGAGGTTATATACAGTAGAGAGGCTATATACAGTAGAGAGGCTATATACAGTAGAGAGGCTATATACAGTAGAGAGGCTATATACAGTAGAGAGGCTGTATACAGTAGAGGGGCTATATACAGTAGAGAGGTTATATACAGTAGAGAGGCTATATACAGTAGAGAGGCTATATACAGTAGAGAGGCTATATACAGTAGAGAGGCTACATACAGTAGAGAGGCTATATACAGTAGAGAGGCTATATACAGTAGAGAGGCTGTATACAGTAGAGGGGCTATATACAGTAGAGAGGTTATATACAGTAGAGAGGCTATATACAGTAGAGAGGCTATATACAGTAGAGAGGTTATATACAGTAGAGAGGCTATATACAGTAGAGAGGCTATATACAGTAGAGGGGTTATATACAGTAGAGAGGCTATATACAGTAGAGAGGCTATACAGTAGAGAGGCTATATACAGAGGGGCTATATACAGTAGAGAGGCTATATACAGAGGGGCTATATACAGTAGAGACTATATACAGTAGAGGGGTTATATACAGTAGAGAGGCTATATACAGTAGGGAGGCTATATACAGTAGAGAGGTTATATACAGTAGAGAGGCTATATACAGTAGGGAGGCTATATACAGTAGAGAGGTTATATACAGTAGAGAGGCTATATACAGTAGAGAGGCTATATACAGTAGAGAGGTTATATACAGTAGAGAGGCTATATACAGTAGAGAGGCTATATACAGTAGAGGGGTTATATACAGTAGAGAGGCTATATACAGTAGAGGGGTTATATACAGTAGAGAGGCTATATACAGTAGGGAGGCTATATACAGTAGAGAGGTTATATACAGTAGAGAGGCTATATACAGTAGAGAGGCTATATACAGTAGGGAGGCTATATACAGTAGAGAGGTTATATACAGTAGAGAGGCTATATACAGTAGAGAGGCTATATACAGTAGAGGGGTTATATACAGTAGAGAGGCTATATACAGTAGAGGGGTTATATACAGTAGAGAGGCTATATACAGTAGAGGGGTTATATACAGTAGAGAGGCTATATACAGTAGGGAGGCTATATACAGTAGAGAGGTTATATACAGTAGAGAGGCTATATACAGTAGAGAGGCTATATACAGTAGAGGGGTTATATACAGTAGAGAGGCTATATACAGTAGAGAGGCTATATACAGTAGAGAGGCTATATACAGTAGAGAGGCTATATACAGTAGAGAGGCTATATACAGTAGGGAGGCTATACAGTAGAGAGGCTATATACAGTAGAGAGGCTATATACAGTAGAGAGGCTATATACAGTAGGGAGGCTATACAGTAGAGAGGCTATATACAGTAGAGAGGCTATACAGTAGAGAGGCTATATACAGAGGGGCTATATACAGTAGAGAGGCTATATACAGAGGGGCTATATACAGTAGAGACTATATACAGTAGCGAGGCTATATGCAGTAGAGAGGCTATATACAGCAGAGAGGCTATAAACAAGTAGAGAGACTATATACAGTAGACAGGCTATAAAAATAGCGAGGCTACATACAGTAGAGGCTATATACAGTAGAGAGGTTATATACAGTAGAGAGGCTATATACAGTAGAGAGGCTATATACAGACACCGGTTAGTCAGGCTGATTGAGGTAGTATGTACATGTAGATATGGTTAAAGTGCCTATGCATATATGAAGAACAGAGAGTAGCAGTAGCGTAAAAGAGGGGTTGGTGGGTGGGACACAATGCAGATAGCCCGGTTAGTCAATGTGCGGGAGCACTGGTTGGTCGGCCCAATTGAGATAGTACGTACATGAATGTATAGTTAAAGTGACTATGCATATATCTTGCAACCAACGCTCTAACCACTAGGCTACCTGCTGCCCTGTGTTAGACCCACACCTTGTGGTTCTCAGTTCCACATCCACCCTGTCTCCTCTGGAGCTAAATGTGTGCTGATTACATCTAGAAGCAGGTTCCAACCCATTCATAGAACACTCCCACTGGTTCTAAGAATCCAGGGTCCTTAGGGAGTCCAAATACTCTCACATTAGCCCTGGGACATATTAGCAAGTGTGTGTGTGTGTGTGTGTGTGTGTGTGTGTGTGTGTGTGTGTGTGTGTGTGTGTGTGTGTGTGTGTGTGTGTGTGTGTGTGAAGGGATGGGAAGGAATGAGATATAAACAAGGCTAGATAGGAAGGCTCACATGGGACAGACCTGGTTTTAAATAGTAATTGTGTGTTTAAAAAAAAAAAAATTGAGCCGACCTTGAGTGCCAGATGGAAAGGGTTTGGATCTTTGGGATTACCGGCATCCCATTGGTTCCCATCGCATCAGACTATCAAACACATCTCAAAGTTTTTGGAATGAAATGCTATTTGAACCCACCCATGTCTGGTTGGTGAAGGGAAGGAGAGGAGAGGACCTACAGTACCAGTCAGAGGTTTGGACACAGCTACTCAAGGCATTTTCTTCATTTTTACTATTTTCTACATTGTAGAATAATAGTGAAGACATCAAATCTTGTAGTAAACCAAAAAAAGTGTTAAAACGTTATTTTTTATTTTTTTTACTTTTTAAAATAATTTAAATGTTTATTTTGATTCTTCAAAGTAGTCACCCTGACAGATTTATACATGCTTTGTAACTGTGTTCGTCTGTTGAAGGAGAAGCAGACCAAAATGCAGCGTGGTGGTTACTCATGTTCTTTAATGTAAATGAACGAGACATGAAATAACTTACTATACAAAACAACAAACGGAACGTGAAAACCTATACAGCCTATCTGGTGACTACAAACACAGAGACAGGAACAATCACCCACTAAATACTCAAAGAATATGGCTGCCTAAATATGGTTCCCAATCAGAGACAACGATAATCACCTGACTCTGATTGAGAACTGCCTCAGGCAGCCATAGACTATGCTATACACCCCCAAGACGAAACATACTACAATAAACCCATGTCACACCCTGGCCTGACCAAATACATGAAGACAAACACAATATAAAGAGACCAGGGCGTGACACGCTTGGCATTCTCTCAACCAGCTTCATGAGGAAAGTGTTGTGTCTTTGGCATCATTAAAGTGAAGACTGTTATTTTATCAAATCAATTCTGTGTCATTATTATTACGTGATTAAACTCATCATGTAAATGTAATTAACTAGGAAGTCGGGGCACCAAGGAAAATCTTCAGATTACAAAGTTATAATTTTCCTAATTCCTAATTTCAGATATTTTAATATCTAATAGGAGGGTCTAGGTAGAGAGGGGGGGCGAGGTAGAGATGAGGGTCTAGGTGGAGAGGAGGAGCTAGGTAGAGAGGAACGGTGGGGTATGGAGGGGGGACTGGGTGGGGAGGAGGGGCTACGGGGGAGGAGCTGGGTGGACAGGGGAGGAGCTGGGTGGACAGGAGGGGCTGGAGGGATGGGACAAGGAGGAGATGAGGGTCTAGGTAGAGATAAATGGGCAATTTTTTTATTTTTACCTTTATTTTACTAGGCAAGTCAGTTGAGAACAAATTCTTATTTTCAATGACGGCCTAGGAACAGTGGGTTAACTGCCTGTTCTGGGGCAGAACGACAGATTTTGTACCTTGTCAGCTCGGGGATTTGAACTTGCAACCTTCTGGTTACTAGTCCAACGCTCTAGCCACTAGGCTAACCTGCCACCCCTATACAGAGGAGGGGCTAGGTAGAGAGGAGGGTCTAGGTAGATATAAGGGGCTATACAGTGGAGGGGCTAGGTAGAGAGGAGGGTCTAGTTAGAGAGGAGGAGCTAGATTGAGAGGAGGGGCTAGGTAGAGATGAGGGGCAAGGTAGAGAGGAGGAGCTAGGTAGAGATGAGGGTCTCGGTAGAGAGGAGGGGCTACAGGAGAGGGGCTAGGTAGAGATGAGGTTCTAGGTAGAGATAATGGGCAATACAGTGGTGGGGCTCGGTATAGAGGGTCTCGGTAGAGAGGAGGGGCTAGGTAGAGATGAGGTTCTAGGTAGAGATAATGGGCTATACAGTGGAGGGGCTAGGTATAGAGGGTCTCGGTAGAGAGGAGGGGCTACAGGGGAGGGGCTAGGTAGAGATGAGGTTCTAGGTAGAGATAATGGGCAATACAGTGGTGGGGCTCGGTATAGAGGGTCTCGGTAGAGAGGAGGGGCTAGGTAGAGAGGAGGGGCTACGCAGGAGGCTGTTGGTAGAGAGGAGGGGCTACAGGGGGAAAACTCCTGAATCCCAAATGGCACCCTATTCCCAACATAGTGTACTACTTTTGACCAGAGCCCTATGTAGCAGTGCACTGTATAGGAAATAGGATGCCATTGGAGACCATTTGGAACGTAGCCACTGACAATCAAACTGAGGTCGACATGCCATATCACTGTGCTGCAGCTGTTCACATGGTAACCTGTTGCTATGGGAACTCAAGCCAACCTTGTAGGGATATTATGATGGAAACGGGTGTAGGGAAACTCCTGAACTGAAAAACTTATATTTAGCTTCAGAATTTGATCAAATTTATTTAGGGTTAGGGTCAGTTTTCGATTTTAGTTAGTCATTTTTACAAGTCAGGAGGGTCCTAGCTAGCTATTATGCTACAGCGATGTGTCTTCCCTCTATTCGGCTTCAAGTCAACTGAATGAAGACAAAATAATCCCCCCCCTGTCTTTGTTCATTCACCTCAATAGAAAGCTTTCAGGGCGAGGCTCATCTTATGGAACCATTATTTACATTTTGATCAAAAGGCAAATAGCCTAATCTTGTGTTGAGAAACTCTAGTTTATTTACCTTTATTTTACTAGGCAAGTCAGTTAAGAACAAATTCTTATTTTCAATGACTGCCTAGGAACAGTGGGTTAACTGCCTATTCAGGGGCAGAACGACAGATTTGTACCTTGTCAGCTCGGGTATTTGAACTTGCAGCCTTTCAGTTACTAGTCCAATGCTCTAACCACTAGGCAACACTGCCGCAACGTTTAGGAAAAATACCCTGTGACTTTCGACCCGATACCGTCACACCTGACACATTATCGTACGCTCAATTATCACCTAACCCTATACTACCTAACCCTATACTACCTAACCCTATACTATCTAACCCTATACTATCTAACCCTATACTATCTAACCCTATACTACCTAACCCTATACTACCTAACCCTATACTACCTAACCCTATACTATCTAACCCTATACTATCTAACCCTATACTACCTAACCCTATACTACCTAACCCTATACTACCTAACCCTATACTATCTAACCCTATACTATCTAACCCTATACTACCTAACCCTATACTACCTAACCCTATACTACCTAACCCTATACTACCTAACCCTATACTATCTAACCCTATACTACCTAACCCTATACTACCTAACCCTATACTATCTAACCCTAACCCTATACTATCTAACCCTAACCCTATACTATCTAACCCTAACCCTATACTACCTAACCCTATACTATCTAACCCTATACTACCTAACCCTATACTATCTAACCCTAACCCTATACTATCTAACCCTAACCCTATACTACCTAACCCTATACTATCTAACCCTATACTACCTAACCCTATACTACCTAACCCTAACCCTATACTATCTAACCCTATACTATCTAACCCTATACTATCTAACCCTATTCTACCTAACCCTAACCCTATACTATCTAACCCTATACTATCTAACCCTATACTACCTAACCCTATACTATCTAACCCTATACTATCTAACCCTATACTACCTAACCCTATACTATCTAACCCTAACCCTATACTACCTAACCCTATACTACCTAACCCTATACTACCTAACCCTATACTATCTAACCCTATACTACCTAACCCTATACTATCTAACCCTATACTACCTAACCCTAACCCTATACTACCTAACCCTATACTATCTAACCCTAACCCTATACTACCTAACCCTATACTATCTAACCCTATACTACCTAACCCTATACTATCTAACCCTATACTACCTAACCCTAACCCTATACTACCTAACCCTATACTATCTAACCCTATACTATCTAACCCTATACTACCTAACCCTAACCCTATACTACCTAACCCTATACTACCTAACCCTATACTATCTAACCATATACTATCTAACCCTATACTATCTAACCCTAACCCTATACTACCTAACCCTATACTATCTAACCCTATACTATCTAACCCTATACTATCTAACCCTATACTACCTAACCCTATACTACCTAACCCTATACTATCTAACCCTATACTACCTAACCCTAACCCTATACTACCTAACCCTATACTATCTAACCCTAACTATCCTATACTATCTAACCCTAACCCTATACTACCTAACCCTACCCTATACTACCTAACCCTATACTATCTAACCCTATACTACCTAACCCTATACTATCTAACCATATACTATCTAACCATATACTACCTAACCCTATACTATCTAACCATATACTATCTAACCATATACTATCTAACCCTATACTATCTAACCCTATACTATCTAACCCTATACTACCTAACCCTATACTACCTAACCCTATACTATCTAACCCTATACTACCTAACCCTATACTACCTAACCCTATACTATCTAACCCTATACTATCTAACCCTATACTATCTAACCCTATACTATCTAACCCTATACTATCTAACCCTATACTACCTAACCCTATACTATCTAACCCTAACCCTATACTACCTAACCCTATACTATCTAACCCTATACTACCTAACCCTATACTATCTAACCCTATACTATCTAACCCTATACTATCTAACCCTATACTATCTAACCCTATACTATCTAACCCTAACCCTATACTATCTAACCCTAACTATCTAACTATACTACCCCTATAATCTAACCCTATACTATCTAACCCTATACTATCTAACCCTATACTATCTAACCCTATACTATCTAACCCTATACTATCTAACCCTATACTACCTAACCCTATACTATCTAACCCTATACTATCTAACCCTATACTATCTAACCCTATACTATCTAACCCTATACTACCTAACCCTAACCCTATACTATCTAACCCTATACTACCTAACCCTATACTATCTAACCCTATACTATCTAACCCTAACCCTATACTACCTAACCCTAACCCTATACTATCTAACCCTATACTATCTAACCCTATACTACCTAACCCTATACTATCTAACCCTATACTATCTAACCCTATACTATCTAACCCTATTCTACCTAACCCTAACCCTATACTATCTAACCCTATACTATCTAACCCTATACTACCTAACCCTATACTACCTAACCCTATACTATCTAACCCTATACTACCTAACCCTATACTATCTAACCCTATACTATCTAACCCTATACTATCTAACCCTATACTATCTAACCCTATACTATCTAACCCTATACTATCTAACCCTATACTACCTAACCCTATACTACCTAACCCTAACCCTATACTATCTAACCCTATACTATCTAACCCTAACCCTATACTACCTAACCCTAACCCTATACTACCTAACCCTATACTACCTAACCCTAACCCTATACTATCTAACCCTATACTATCTAACCCTATACTACCTAACCCTATACTACCTAACCCTATACTACCTAACCCTAACCCTATACTATCTAACCCTATACTATCTAACCCTATACTATCTAACCCTATACTATCTAACCCTATACTATCTAACCCTATACTATCTAACCCTATACTATCTAACCCTAACCCTATACTACCTAACCCTATACTATCTAACCCTATACTATCTAACCCTATACTATCTAACCCTAACCCTAACCCTATCTAACCCTAACCCTATACTATCTAACCCTAACCTAACCCTATACTACCTAACCCTAACTATCTAACCCTATACTATCTAACCCTATACTATCTAACCCTATACTATCTAACCCTATACTATCTAACCCTATAACCCTAACCCTATACTACTAACCCTATACTAAACCCTATACTACTAACCCTATACTAAACCCTATACTATCTAACCCTATACTATCTAACCCTATACTATCTAACCCTATACTATCTAACCCTATACTATCTAACCCTAACCCTATACTATCTAACCCTATACTATCTAACCCTATACTACCTAACCCCTATACTACCCCTATACTACCTAACCCTATACTATCTAACCCTATACTATCTAACCCTATACTATACTATCCCTAACCCTATACTATCTAACCCTATACTATCTAACCCTATACTACCTAACCCTATACTATCTAACCCTATACTATCTAACCCTATACTACCTAACCCTATACTACCCCTAACCCTATACTATCTAACCCTATACTATCTAACCCTATACTATCTAACCCTATACTACCTAACCCTATACTAAACCCTATACTATCTAACCCTATACTATCTAACCCTATACTATCTAACCCTATACTATCTAACCCTATACTATCTAACCCTATACTATCTAACCCTAACCCTATACTACCTAACCCTATACTATCTAACCCTATACTATCTAACCCTATACTATCTAACCCTATACTATCTAACCCTAACCCTATACTACCTAACCCTATACTATCTAACCCTATACTATCTAACCCTATACTATCTAACCCTATACTACCTAATCCTATACTATCTAACCCTATACTATCTAAACCCTATACTACCTAACCCTATACTATCTAACCCTATACTATCTAACCCTATACTATCTAACCCTATACTACCTAACCCTATACTATCTAACCCTAACCCTATACTACCTAACCCTACTATCTAACCCTTATACTATCTAACCCTAACCCTATACTATCCTAACCCTATACTATCTAACCCTAACCCTATACTATCTAACCCTATACTATCTAACCCTATACTATCTAACCCTATACTACCTAACCCTATACTATCTAACCCTATACTATCTAACCCTATACTATCTAACCCTATACTATCTAACCCTATACTATCTAACCCTATACTATCTAACCCTATACTATCTAACCCTAACCCTATACTACCTAACCCTATACTATCTAACCCTAACCCTATAACTATCTAACCCTAACCCTATACTACCTAACCCTATACTATCTAACCCTATACTATCTAACCCTAACCCTATACTACCTAACCCTATACTATCTAACCCTATACTATCTAACCCTATACTATCTAACCCTATACTATCTAACCCTATACTATCTAACCCTATACTATCTAACCCTATACTATCTAACCCTATACTATCTAACCCTAACCCTATACTACCTAACCCTATACTATCTAACCCTAACCCTATACTATCTAACCCTATACTATCTAACCCTATACTATCTAACCCTATACTATCTAACCCTAACCCTACTCTAACCCTCTAACCCTAACCCTATACTACCTAACCCTATACTATCTAACCCTAACCCCCTATACTATCTAACCCTATACTACCTAATCCTATACTATCTAACCCTATACTATCTAACCCTAACCCTATACTATCTAACCCTAACCCTATACTATCTAACCCTAACCCTATACTATACTAACCCTAACCCTATACTATCTAACCCTAACCCTATACTACCTAACCCTATACTATCTAACCCTAACCCTATACTATCTAACCCTAACTACCTAACCCTATACTATCTAACCCTAACTACCTAACCCTATACTATCTAACCCTATACTATCTAACCCTATACTATCCCCTAACCTAACCCTATACTATCCCTAACCCTAACCCTATACTATCTAACCCTAACCCTATACTACCTAACCCTATACTACCTAACCCTAACCCTATACTATCTAACCCTAACCCTATACTACCTAACCCTATACTATCTAACCCTATACTATCTAACCCTAACCCTATACTACCTAACCCTATACTATCTAACCCTATACTACCTAACCCTAACCCTATACTATCTAACCATATACTAACCCTAAACCCTATACTATATAACCCTAACCCTATACTATCTAACCCTATACTACCCCTATACTATCTAACCCTACCCTATACTATCTAACCCTATACTATCTAACCCTATACCCTATCTAACCCTAACCCTATACTATCTAACCCTATACTACCTAACCCTATACTATCTAACCCTATACTACCTAACCCTATACTATCCTAACCCTAACCCTATACTATCTAACCCTATACTATCTAACCCTATACTATCTAACCCTATACTATCTAACCCTATACTATCTAACCCTAACCCTATACTATCTAACCCTATACTATCTAACCCTATACTATCTAACCCTATACTATCTAACCCTAACCCTATACTATCTAACCCTATACTACCTAACCCTAACCCTATACTATCTAACCCTATACTATCTAACCCTAACCCTATACTATCTAACCCTATACTATCTAACCCTATACTATCTAACCCTATACTATCTAACCCTATACTATCTAACCCTATACTATCCCTAACCCTATACTATCTAACCCTATACTATCTAACCCTAACCCTATACTATCTAACCCTATACTACCTAACCCTAACTATCTAACCCTATACTATAACTATACTATCTAACCCTATACTATCTAACTATACTACCTAACCCTATACTATCTAACCCTATACTATCTAACCCTAACCCTATACTATCTAACCCTATACTATCTAACCCTATACTATCTAACCCTATACTATCTAACCCTATACTATCTAACCCTATACTATCTAACCCTATACTATCTAACCCTATACTATCTAACCCTATACTACCTAACCCTATACTACCTAACCCTATACTATCTAACCCTATACTATCTAACCCTATACTACCTAACCCTATATACTAACCCTATACTATCTAACCCTATACTACCTAACCCTATACTATCTAACCCTATACTATCTAACCATATACTACCAAACCCTATACTATATAACCCTATACTATCTAACCCTATACTACCTAACCCTATACTACCTAACCCTATACTATCTAACCCTATACTATCTAACCCTATACTATCTAACCCTATACTACCTAACCCTATACTATCTAACCCTATACTACCTAACCCTATACTACCTAACTAACCCTATACCTAACCCTATACTAACCCTATACTATCTATCTAACCCTATACTATCTAACCCTATACTAACCTAACTATCTAACCCTATACTATCTAACCCTATACTATCTAACCCTATACTATCTAACCCTATACTATCTAACCCTATACTACCTAACCCTATACTATCTAACCCTATACTATCCCCTAACCCTAACTACCTAACCCTACTATCTAACCCTATACTATCTAACCCTAACCCTATACTATCTAACCCTAACCCTATACTATCTAACCCTAACCCTATACTATCTAACTATCCTATACTATCTAACCCTATACTATCTAACCCTATACTATCTAACCCTATACTATCTAACCCTATACTATCTAACTATACTACCTAACCCTATACTATCTAACCCTATATACTATCTAACCCTATACTACCTAACCCTAACCCTATACTATCTAACCCTATACTATCTAACCCTATATACTAACCCTAACCCTATACTACCCTAACCCTATACTATCTAACCCTATACTATCTAACCCTATACTACCTAATCCTATACTATCTAACCCTATACTATCTAACCCTAACCCTATACTACCTAACCCTATACTATCTAACCCTATACTATCTAACCCTATACTATCTAACCCTATACTACCTAACCCTATACTATCTAACCCTATACTACCTAACCCTATACTACCTAACCCTATACTATCTAACCCTATACTATCTAACCCTATACTACCTAACCCTATACTACCTAACCCTATACTACCTAACCCTATACTATCTAACCCTATACTATCTAACCCTATACTACCTAACCCTATACTATCTAACCCTATACTATCTAACCCTATACTACCTAACCCTATACTACCTAACCCTATACTATCTAACCCTATACTATCTAACCCTAACCCTATACTACCTAACCCTATACCCTATACTATCTAACCCTATACTATCTAACCCTATACTATAACCCTATACTACCTAACCCTATACTACCTAACCCTACCCTATACTATCTAACCCTATACTAAACCCTATACTACCTAACCCTATACTACCTAACCCTATACTATCTAACCCTATATACTAACCTAACCCTATACTACCTAACCCTATACTATCTAACCCTATACTATCTAACCCTATACTATCTAACCCTATACTACCTAACTAACCCTATACTACCTAACCCTATACTACCTAACCCTATACTACCTAACCCTAACCCCCTATACTATCTAACCCTATACTATCTAACCCTATACTACCTAACCCTATACTATCTAACCCTATACTACCTAACCCTATACTATCTAACCCTAACCCTATACTACCTAACCCTATACTACCTAACCCTATACTATCTAACCCTATACTACCTAACCCTATACTACCTAACCCTAACCCTATACTACCTAACCCTATACTACCTAACCCTATACTATCTAACCCTATACTATCTAACCCTATACTATCTAACCCTATACTACCTAACCCTATACTACCTAACCCTATACTACCTAACCCTAACCCTATACTATCTAACCCTATACTATCTAACCCTATACTATCTAACCCTATACTACCTAACCCTAACCCTATACTATCTAACCCTATACTATCTAACCCTAACCCTATACTATCTAACCCTATACTACCTAACCCTAACCCTATACTACCTAACCCTAACCCTATACTACCTAACCCTATACTACCTAACCCTAACCCTATACTACCTAACCCTATACTACCTAACCCTAACCCTATACTACCTAACCCTATACTATCTAACCCTATACTACCTAACCCTAACCCTATACTACCTAACCCTAACCCTATACTATCTAACCCTATACTATCTAACCCTATACTACCTAACCCTAACCCTATACTATCTAACCCTATACTATCTAACCCTATACTATCTAACCCTATACTATCTAACCCTAACCCTATACTATCTAACCCTATACTACCTAACCCTAACCCTATACTACCTAACCCTAACCCTATACTATCTAACCCTATACTACCTAACCCTAACCCTATACTACCTAACCCTAACCCTATACTACCTAACCCTATACTATCTAACCCTATACTATCTAACCCTATACTATCTAACCCTATACTATCTAACCCTAACCCTATACTATCTAACCCTATACTATCTAACCCTATACTATCTAACCCTATACTATCTAACCCTATACTATCTAACCCTATACTACCTAACCCTATACTACCTAACCCTATACTATCTAACCCTATACTATCTAACCCTATACTATCTAACCCTATACTACCTAACCCTATACTACCTAACCCTATACTACCTAACCCTATACTACCTAACCCTAACCCTATACTACCTAACCCTATACTACCTAACCCTATACTACCTAACCCTATACTACCTAACCCTATACTACCTAACCCTATACTACCTAACCCTATACTACCTAACCCTAACCCTATACTATCTAACCCTATACTATCTAACCCTATACTACCTAACCCTATACTATCTAACCCTATACTACCTAACCCTATACTATCTAACCCTAACCCTATACTACCTAACCCTATACTACCTAACCCTATACTATCTAACCCTATACTACCTAACCCTATACTACCTAACCCTAACCCTATACTACCTAACCCTATACTACCTAACCCTATACTATCTAACCCTATACTATCTAACCCTATACTATCTAACCCTATACTACCTAACCCTATACTACCTAACCCTATACTATCTACCTAACCCTAACCCTATACTATCTAACCCTATACTATCTAACCCTATACTATCTAACCCTATACTACCTAACCCTAACCCTATACTATCTAACCCTATACTATCTAACCCTAACCCTATACTATCTAACCCTATACTACCTAACCCTAACCCTATACTACCTAACCCTAACCCTATACTACCTAACCCTATACTACCTAACCCTAACCCTATACTACCTAACCCTATACTACCTAACCCTAACCCTATACTACCTAACCCTATACTATCTAACCCTATACTACCTAACCCTAACCCTATACTACCTAACCCTAACCCTATACTATCTAACCCTATACTATCTAACCCTATACTACCTAACCCTAACCCTATACTATCTAACCCTATACTATCTAACCCTATACTATCTAACCCTATACTATCTAACCCTAACCCTATACTATCTAACCCTATACTACCTAACCCTAACCCTATACTACCTAACCCTAACCCTATACTATCTAACCCTATACTACCTAACCCTAACCCTATACTACCTAACCCTAACCCTATACTACCTAACCCTATACTATCTAACCCTATACTATCTAACCCTATACTATCTAACCCTATACTATCTAACCCTAACCCTATACTATCTAACCCTATACTATCTAACCCTATACTATCTAACCCTATACTATCTAACCCTATACTATCTAACCCTATACTACCTAACCCTATACTACCTAACCCTATACTACCTAACCCTATACTATCTAACCCTATACTATCTAACCCTATACTACCTAACCCTATACTACCTAACCCTATACTACCTAACCCTATACTACCTAACCCTATACTACCTAACCCTAACCCTATACTACCTAACCCTATACTACCTAACCCTATACTACCTAACCCTATACTACCTAACCCTATACTACCTAACCCTATACTATCTAACCCTATACTATCTAACCCTATACTATCTAACCCTAACCCTATACTACCTAACCCTATACTATCTAACCCTATACTACCTAACCCTATACTATCTAACCCTATACTATCTAACCCTATACTATCTAACCCTAACCCTATACTACCTAACCCTATACTATCTAACCCTAACCCTATACTATCTAACCCTATACTATCTAACCCTAACCCTATACTACCTAACCCTATACTATCTAACCCTATACTACCTAACCCTATACTATCTAACCCTATACTATCTAACCCTATGCTATCTAACCCTATACTACCTAACCCTATACTATCTAACCCTATACTATCTAACCCTATACTATCTAACCCTATACTACCTAACCCTATACTACCTAACCCTATACTACCTAACCCTATACTATCTAACCCTATACTATCTAACCCTATACTATCTAACCCTATACTACCTAACCCTATACTATCTAACCCTATACTACCTAACCCTATACTACCTAACCCTAACCCTATACTATCTAACCCTATACTATCTAACCCTATACTATCTAACCCTATACTACCTAACCCTAACCCTATACTATCTAACCCTATACTATCTAACCCTATACTATCTAACCCTATACTATCTAACCCTAACCCTATACTATCTAACCCTATACTATCTAACCCTATACTACCTAACCCTATACTATCTAACCCTATACTATCTAACCCTATACTACCTAACCCTATACTACCTAACCCTATACTATCTAACCCTATACTATCTAACCCTATACTACCTAACCCTATACTATCTAACCCTATACTATCTAACCCTATACTACCTAATCCTATACTACCTAACCCTATACTACCTAACCCTATACTACCTAACCCTATACTACCTAACCCTATACTATCTAACCCTATACTACCTAACCCTAACCCTATACTACCTAACCCTATACTACCTAACCCTAACCCTATACTATCTAACCCTATACTATCTAACCCTATACTACCTAACCCTATACTACCTAACCCTATACTACCTAACCCTATACTACCTAACCCTATACTACCTAACCCTATACTACCTAACCCTAACCCTATACTATCTAACCCTATACTATCTAACCCTATACTACCTAACCCTATACTATCTAACCCTATACTACCTAACCCTATACTATCTAACCCTAACCCTATACTACCTAACCCTATACTACCTAACCCTATACTATCTAACCCTATACTACCTAACCCTATACTACCTAACCCTAACCCTATACTACCTAACCCTATACTACCTAACCCTATACTATCTAACCCTATACTATCTAACCCTATACTATCTAACCCTATACTACCTAACCCTAACCCTATACTATCTAACCCTATACTACCTAACCCTATACTACCTAACCCTATACTACCTAACCCTATACTATCTAACCCTATACTATCTAACCCTATACTACCTAACCCTATACTATCTATCTAACCCTAACCCTATACTATCTAACCCTATACTATCTAACCCTATACTACCTAACCCTAACCCTATACTATCTAACCCTATACTACCTAACCCTATACTATCTAACCCTATACTATCTATCTAACCCTAACCCTATACTACCTAACCCTATACTATCTAACCCTATACTATCTATCTAACCCTAACCCTATACTATCTAACCCTATACTATCTAACCCTATACTATCTATCTAACCCTAACCCTATACTATCTAACCCTATACTATCTAACCCTATACTATCTATCTAACCCTAACTCTATACTGTCTAACTCTATACTGTCTAACCCTATACTATCTAACCCTATACTACCTAATCCTATTTAATGCACTATTTTTGACCAGGGCCCAAATTATGCAAATGACACTTTATCACTAAATACATTGAATTGCTTATTTATTGACTTAGTTTCCTACTTGTTGTTTATGATTTATTCATGATGAGTTTTCCAAACATTATGAACGCCTTCGTAATATTGAGTTGCAGCCCCCTTTGCCCTCAGAACAGCCTCAATTCGTCGGGGCATGGAGTCCACAAGGTGTTGAAAAGCGTTTCCACAGGGATGCTGGTCCCATGTTGACTTCGATGCTTCCCACAGTTGTGTCAAGTTGGCTGGATGTCCTTTTGGGTGGTGGATCATTCTTGATACACACGAGGAAACTGTTGAGCGTGAAAAACCCAGCAGCGTTGCAGTTCTTGACACTAACTGGTGCGTCTGTCACCTACTACCGTACCCTGTTCAAAGGCACTTAAATATTTTGTCTTGTCCATTCACTCTTTGGAATGGCACACAGACACAATCCAGGTCTCAAGGCTTAAAATCCTTCTTTAACCTGTCTCCTCCCCTTCATTTACACTGACTGACATGGATTTAACTAAGGGATCATAACTTTCACCTGGATTCACCTGGTCAGTCTATGTGATGGAAAGAACGGTCTGTCTTAGAGTTAGGATTCTATCCTACACCATAGACTGACTCACCATAGACTGAAGAGTTGAGCTGCACTGAGTTGAGCTGCACTGAGTTGAGCTGCACAGAGTTGAGCTGCACAGAGTTGAGCTGCACAGAGTTGAGCTGCACTGAGCTGCACTGAGCTACGTTACATTGAGCTGCACTGAGCTAAGTTACATTGAGTTGCCTGCAAGGAGACTGGTGGTAAATATGTGTTGATTGATGGTATCTGCTGGCAAGACCCAGACACAGTAGCCAATAGTCGCTTCTCATAAGGTGCTCTCCATAGAATTACAATCCAGTAGCCCATACATTACAGTAGCCCATACATTACAGTAGCCTATAGCCCATTAGCCACACAATGTAAATGATTGTTGTGTGTTGAATCAACCAATGTAACCCATGTTTAAAGTGTCATCCTAGCCTACACAATGTATGCAACAGTTTCAACCTCCAGAGATTGGAATGATTCATGGTGTATGTGGGAGTTGTTTCTAGATAACGCGTATCTTTATGGTATAATTTGTTGTATAAATTGTTTTTTTTGTTGCTTTTGCTGCTGCTGCAGGCTATTTACATTCTCGTCAAACAATTATTTCAGCCTCTCAGCACTTACGATAGGTTTGAGCAAAGATAGTCTATTATAGTGACAAGATGGACAAGTGACCGCTTTAACAATGGAAACACTGTACACTTCCTCAAAGATGAAAGGCAGGCAATGAGGAGGCGAGATTAGGTGTGACCATTCGAGCCAATGAGAGGGCAGATACACGTGTGAACAACAGGCCATAGAGCTAGATAGAGGACTCATTTTTGAATCTGTGCCATTGTAGTTTCTGTGACAGCATGGGCAGCACCATTGAGGCTATCAAAGCAGTCAATTTTGTTCTTCTTCATTGGTCGATTGCTCCCAACTCATAGGAATTCCCACCCAGTTGACTACTTTAAAATGGTGGAAGCCCCAATGTCAACGTCCATGCTAAAACAGGTTATAGCCATGATGAGTCCTATCTATCTCCATCGCAGGCACAACGGCACTGTTGCCTAAGTGTCACTGCACATTCATAACTGACACATTTTCTGTTTCCATCAGGCCTGTCATTATATTTTCTATCCAACATGAACTTCACTTGCATAAAAAGGTCAGATGGAAACCTGGGTTGAGTAAAACCTCTTTCCCTCTGGTTTGATCCAGGCTATTCGGAATCTTTGGCATGTCCCTACCCCTCATTGAAGTTTACATTTAAAATAGTTTAGGTAGTTATAGTTATAGTTAACGTTGAGGGAGGGTGTGGACGTCCCAAGGAGCCCAGATTGCACTGCATTTTGATAGTTATTTGTATAACGACGCCTTGTCGCCACCTCGTGTTGTAAAACACCATTTACACTTCGCTCAGGTAAAAAACAACAACAACACGTACATTTGTTTTTAGAAGAGAGAAAAATAATCGATTGTAGCTATGTAGATAGCTAAATGACAATCATATTATTATGAATCAACAGTGTGTGCATTTAGTTCTCGACAGAGATGAAAAGTAGGTAACATTTTATACAGGCACTTTTAGAGCACCCTTGCGGACTTCCGTCAACGTGTTTAAAGACCCCATCATGTCCATGCTTGCAGAACGTAAGTGCTACTTCGAATGTTTTAGCCAAAATATTGTGTTTCATACATTAGAGAAACAAAAATACTTGGGTGTGTCATGTTGTCTGAAGAAGTCAACATCGATTTAGTGCAAGTTATGTACTGAGGCACTTTTAAAGACATGTGCGGTTCGAAAGTCTGTCGGGCTAGCTAGCATAATGCTAACCACAATCACATTTTATTACCGGTAACTAGCAAGTTACTAGTAAACCTCAACTAGCTAAACAACTTGACAACCTAAGTTAATAAATAACATTTTTTTAGGGCCAAATATGTTGGTATATTTACGGTGTCTTGTCTCGTTTCTGATCATTACCAATGTGATTAGTTATATAATGTTGCGACCTTTTGACAGACAGTTAATTAACGTTACCCAGCTAACTAGTTCTGGTCGAGAATGTTGCTTTTTCCCCTGATGTTGTTTAGTGACTGGTTTTAATATACTACCGTTACTCGCCGGAGTAAATATATTTTACTTGATTGAGTGCTGACTAACTTGTCTTTGTTGGCAATTTCTGAAGTTCAAGTGGTCAAAAGCAGTTTGTTTCGGGTTTACCGGTAAACTACCTCTGGGTCCATGCGAATGCATCCGATGATAACGTTAGTGGGCAAATCCGCCGCAAAAGCATGGATCAGATCTACAAGCGAGACCGATTTAGTTTTCTGTACGCTACGTGCCGCCGCTGTGTCCTTAATAACCAAGGCACTTTACCCCTCTAACTGCTCCCAGCCTGTGACTAGTGTTGTCAGGTTGGGTACTGTTGACAGCCTAAAATGTCCGTGCAAATGAACCAATAAAGTAGGTATTGTGTTATTTTTAAAATTCTAATATGGTTTGTTGTTTTTAGCCCGGAGAAAACAGAAGTGGTCTGTTGACCCGCGGAACAGCGCGTGGAGTAAAGACGAGTCCAAGTTCGGCCAGAAGATGCTGGAGCGAATGGGCTGGTCCAAGGGAAAGGTACTGTGGGTTTTGTCTTAGCAAACCACTGATAAACTAACAGTATACTAGTGACGGTATGCCACTGTAGCTCTATCTCAAGACAATTAGTCTTCCTGGGCTTCCCTTCTTGCATCCTCTCTCCTCGCTTCCTTTTCAACTGTATTGGAGGAGAAGGTCCAAGGTCCCACCCTCTCCAATTCGTTTGGAAAAGGAGAGAGGAATCGAGGCGATACAAATTGAAGAGCCTGTATCTAACTGTTTTGGCGTCATTCGGAATGACATGTTCATCTGTCTCTACCAGGGCCTGGGGAGAACTGAGCAGGGCTCCACAGAACACATCAAAGTCAAAGTGAAGAACAACCAGCTAGGGCTGGGAACCACTGCCAGCCACGAGGTGAGTGGACAACTGGGTTGTGTTCATTAAGGCACACTGTCAACAAAATGTTTTTCAACAGAAAACGAAAATGATCATTATCAAGTTCAGGTTTCCCGTTTCAGTCAGTTTTTCTTCTTAGTTATTTTGGTTTCTAGTTGATGCGACCCAGAATACTCAAGACTGCAGTGATGTACAGTGTTTTATCAAGGAATGTGTCCTCCCAAGTTATGTCCTAGTTTTGATCTAATTTGTTTTGTTTCCAGGACAACTGGATCGCCCATCAGGATGACTTTAACCAGCTCCTGGCAGACCTCAACAACTGCCATGGTCAAAACACTGCCAATGGTAAATACCCAGACAAACAGAAGGACAGAATAATATACAACGTGCATTACTCTGTTCATAAACTCACTCGTCATATATGCGTGACTGACCCACTAGGTGGTGCTGTTGTACCATTCAGGGGAAGGTAGTGGCCCACATTTAGCAGATGTGATTGCGATTGTAGCAAAATGCTTGTGTTCCTAGCGCCAACGGTGCAGTAATATCTAACGATTCACAACAATTAAGAAATGTATAAATATTAGGACTAGCAATGTCAGTCCAGAGAGAGTGTGTGTACGTGTTGGAATGTATAGACTAGAGGTCGACCCATTATGATTTTTCAACGCCGATACCGATTATTGGAGGACCAAAAAAAAGCTGATACCGATTAATTACCGATTTAATCGGCCGATTTAAAAAATAAATAAAATATATATATTTATATTTTTAAAGGTATTTGTAATAATGACAATTACAACAATACTGAATGAACACTTATTTTAACTTAATATAATACATAAATAAAATCAATTTAGCCTCAAATAAATAATGAAACATGTTCAATTTGGTTTAAATAATGCAAAAACACAGTGTTGGAGAAGAAAGTAAAAGTGCAATATGTGCTATGTAAGAAAGCTAACGTTTCAGTTCCTTGCTCAGAACATGAGAACAAAGCTGGTGGTTCCTTTTTAACATGAGTCTTCAATATTCCCAGGTAAGAAGTTTTAGGTAGTAGTTATAGCACTATTTCTCTCTCTACCATTTGTATTTCATTAACCTTTGACTATGGATGTTCTTATAGGCACTTTTTAGTATTGCCAGTGTAACAGTATAGCTTCCGTCCCTCTCCTCGCTCCTCCCTGGGCTCGAACCAGGAACACATCGACAACAGCCACCCTCGAAGCAGCGTTACCCATGCAGAGCAAAGGGAACTACTCCAAGTCTCAGAGCGAGTGGCGTTTGAAACGCTATTAGCATGCACCCCACTAACTAGCCAGCCATTTCACTTCGGTTACACCAGCCTCATCTCGGGATTTGATAGGCTTGAAGTCATAAACAGTGCAATGCTTGACGCACAATGAAGAGCTGCTGGCAAAACGCAGGAAAGTGCTGTTTGAATGAATGTTTATGAGCCTGCTGGTGCCTACCCTTGCTCAGTCAGGCTGCTCTATCAAATCATAGCCTTAGTTATAACATAATAACACACAGAAATACGAGCCTTAGGTCATTAATATGGTCGAATCCGGAAACTATCATCTCGAAAATAAAATGTTTATTCTTTCAGCGAAATACAGAACCGTTCCGTATTTTATCTAATGGGTGGCATCCATAAGTCTAAATATTGCTGTTACATTGCACAACCTTCAATGTTATGTCATAATTACGTAAAACTCTGGCAAATTAGGCGGCCCAAACTGTTGCATATACACTGACTCTGCGTGCAATGAGCACAAGAGAAGTGACACAATTTCACCTGGTTTATATTGCCTGCTAACCTGGATTTATTTTAGCTAAATATGCAGGTTTAAAATTATATACTTCTGTGTGTTGATTTTAAGAAAGGCATTGATGTTTATGGTTAGGTTCACATTGGAGCAACGATACGCACCGCATCGATTATATGCAACGCAGGACACGCTAGATAAACTAGTAATATCATCAACCATGTGTAATTAGCTAGTGGTTATGATTGATTGATGTTTTTTTATAAGAGAAGTTTAATGCTAGCCAGCAACTTACCTTGGCTTCTACTGAATTCACGTAACAGGCAGGCTCCTCGTGGAGTACAATGAGAGGCAGGTGGTTTTAGCGTTGGACTAGTTAAACGTAAGGTTGCAAGATTGAATCCCCCGAGCGGACAAGGTACAAATCTGTCGTTCTGCCCCTGAACAAGGCAGTTAACCCACTGTTCCTTGGCAGTCATTGAAAATAAGATTGTGTTCTTAACTGACTTGCCTCGTTAAATAAAGGTGGAAAAAAAAATCGGCCAAATCAAGTTTCCAAAAATACAGATTTCCGATTGTTATAAAACTTGAAATCGCCCCTAAATAATCGGCCATTCCAATTAATCGCTCACCCTCTGGTATATACATTATGGACAGTATGTAGATAGAAAATGTAGTATATCTGTAGGATAGGGTAGTGTACATACAGCAATAGGCCTTGACTAGATATGTAGAGTATATACATATGAAAGGGCTCCCGAGTGGCGCAGCGGTCTAAGACACTGCATCTCAGTGCTTGAGGCGTCACTACAGGCCCTGGTTCAAATCCAGGCTGTATCACATAGGGTGGTGCACAATTGGCCCAGCGTCGTCCGGGTTTGGCCGGGGTAGGCTGTCATTGTAAATAAGAATTTGTTAACTGACTTGCCTAGTTTAAAATAAACAAATAGGGAGTAGTTACAGGGGAGAGGGGGATTTAACGTCTAATCCGAAACATGGCACCCTACACAGGGCAATGTCCCCAATCACTGCCCTGGGGCATTGGGATATTTTATTTTAGACCAGTGGAAATAGTGTCTCCTACTGTCCATCCAACACCACTTTCAGTAGCATCTGGTCTCCCATCCAGGACCAACCCTGCTTAGCTTCAGAGGCAAGCCAACCGTGTGATATACTGCTGAAAAAGTGACCAGGTGTTCCAGGATTATGTACATAGGGGGTGCTACTGTGCCTTTGTAACATTTACAAGATAGATGTAGCCCCCAGTATCATTCACTGGGAAGTAGTAGCCCACTAGGGGGTGCTATTGCACCATTCACAGAAAGGTGGTTGAGGTTAAATGTCGCTGTAAGACAATGGGGCTATTGGTTTTCAATCCACTTTTAACTGGTCAGTTGGGGTGCAGAGATGGATGAGAAGAGTGAGATTGTAGATTCCTTGGCACATGTTGACACCATTCATTACATAAAATAGTTAATGTAAGCCATATTTAGCATACATGTGTATCTAAAGCCACGTACAGAAGCTAGTGTAGTTATGGTTGGTTAGACAAGCTCGAATGGTCGGCCAAAATGTAGATTTCCGTCTAAATAGACATACTCAAACAAATGTATTTTTCACGAGATATAAACAACTGGTATAGACTGGTAATGTTGCGTAGTTTTATAAAGTTCTGGAACTTTCTGGTAAGAAGAGGTGTAAATTGCTGAGGTGTCGTCACAAGCTCAAGTATACAGTACAAATATTATGAAAATAAAAAAAATTGTGAGATTATTTTTTTTTCTCCCCTACTCAATAAAAGTGGCAATAGGGCTTGAAATGACAAATGCTTAAAAAAAAAATATATATATATATATATACATATATACACTTAGTTGGCACTTTTTCATATTCTGACAACATAGAAGAAAATTCTATAAGTCCGCTGAGCGGCACAGAAACACTTTTTAAATGTCTGCAAACTCATTACAGCTTTAATCACAAAGTGCTTTCGTACGTATGTGACCATGTGTTTCAATCCCATAAAATGACTTAGTATTTATTTTCTTCCCGTTGGCAGCTCCTAAATCTGACCGAGAACATCTCATTAAGATGAAACTACCACTTCTCCTGTTTTCGTATGGTCTTTGCAAGCGCCACTGAGAGTTTCAGAGCAGACAGATGGGTCTTACTGGTGTTACAAGGACCGGGCCTCTACGATGTTCACAGAGCACTTTGTACACCAAGATGTCAGTCAGAACCACTCAAAGTCCGGTAGCAGCGTAGCCTAGTGGTTAGAGCGTTGGACTTGTAAACGAAAGGTTGTCAGATCGAATCCCCGAGCTGACAAGGTACAAATCTGTCGTTCTGCCCCTGAACAACGCAGTTAACCCACTGTTCCCCGGTAGGCCGTCATTGAAAATAAGAATTTGTTCTTAACGGACTTGTCTGGTTAAATAAAGGTAAAATGAAAGAAAAATAAATGTAGGAGACCTAACATCTAAGAGGTTTTAAAGGTTTTGATCGTCATGGTTTTGTTTGTAGATGCCCCACCAGTGGAGAAACAGCAGGAGAAGTCCTTCAGCCTGGAGGAGAAGGCAAAGACGTCCAGGAAGAGGGTCCACTACATGAAGTTCACCAAAGGTTTTTATCAAATGTTTTATTTAAGCAGAGAAGTCACATTGAGATGGACATGGTTACATCTGAAAAGGCATCCGAGTGAAAACACTGACGGAGTGGAGTTTTCACCTCTGTTGTCTCCCTTCCCCATAGGGTCCTGGTCTGAAGTAGTGCACTATGTAGGGAATAGGGTGCCACGGGGCCCTGGTCTGAAGTAGTGCACTATGTAGGGAATAGGGTCCTTGTCTGAAGTAGTGCACTATATAGGGAATAGGGCTCTGGTCTAAAGTAGTGTATTATGTAGGGAATAGGACTCTGGTCTAAAGTAGTGCACTCTATAGGGCCCTGGTCTAAAGTAGTGCACTCTATAGGGCCCTGGTCTAAAGTAGTGCACTCTATAGGGCCCTGGTCTAAAGTAGTGCACTCTATAGGGCCCTGGTCTAAAGTAGTGCACTCTATAGGGCTCTGGTCTAAAGTAGTGCACTCTATAGGGCTCTGGTCTAAAGTAGTGCACTCTATAGGGCCCTGGTCTAAAGTAGTGCACTCTATAGGGCCCTGGTCTAAAGTAGTGCACTCTATAGGGCTCTGGTCTAAAGTAGTGCACTCTATAGGGCTCTGGTCTAAAGTAGTGCACTCTATAGGGCCCTGGTCTAAAGTAGTGCACTATGTAGGGACTGATAGTTTCGTTGGGGTTGTTCGGCATTCAGAATGACTTGTAGATCAATGACCCGGCAACATAATTAAACGACATGCTTATTAGTTCAACACGGAAGGAGAGGAGACAGTGGTCCCAAAAGATCAGAGGTATTTTCAGGTAGAAAGAAAGTCATCTGAGAATGCTTTGGTGGATTTCCTGTTCCGGTTTTAGATCGGTTTCGTGTCCGGCAGACCGATACACACGTCTTTTAACAGTTGAACAGGAAACCGAAGCGTAACGTTATACAACCCAACATATTATTCTGACATTAACGCAATTTTCCAAACGTGTCCAGGCGCCAGTTATTTATCTGGACTTTATCTTTCGTGTTGTATTAAATACGTAGAAATACAGTGAATAGAACTGACAAATCATTGACTTGAATGGGGGGAGGGGGTTCTATTCATTCCATTTCTTTGCATTTTATCCGTTTCGATATCTATTCGTATTTCGGCTAACTTAAACTGATCAGATGTCCGAAAGATGCAGGTTCTCAGAAGAATGACAACTCGCATTTCTTAACAGTCCCGACCTTACAAAAACTATTTTTTATTTATTTATCAGACCAAAACATTGATAACATCTGAACACTGTTTTGAGCCCCTGCCAAGGAGTTTGAGGGCGGGGGGTGGGGTTGGGGCGGGCGGAGTGGGACACTTTATTGAAGTAGTGAAAGAGCAAAGGCACGTTTGCGTCGGGATAAGAAGACCAAACGGCTAAGATAAATAAACATCTGCTGGACCTGCCGCTACCACGCCTCTGGGTTCCCAGACGGTTTTCCAGGCTCAAAGCCTTCAGGAGCAACTAGCCCACCCCCTCGCGTCTCTCGTGCCTCGCCCAACCATCTCAGGCCCCAGTCCAGTCATGTTCCTACAGCTACCTCCCCTCAAGTTGGCTGTCTCAGGCTCCAGTCCAGTCAAGTTCCTACAGCTACCCCCCCCCCCCCTAGACAGCTGTCTCAGGCCCCAGTCCAGTCAAGTTCCTACAGCTACCCCCCCCCTAGACAGCTGTCTCAGGCCCCAGTCCAGTCATGTTCCTACAGCTACCCCCCCTCCTCCAGCTACCTCCCCTCCAGTTGGCCGTCTCAGGCCCCAGTCCAGTCATGTTCCTACAGCTACCCCCCTAGACAGCTGTCTCAGGCCCCAGTCCAGTCAAGTTCCTACAGCTACCCCCCCCCCTAGACAGCTGTCTCAGGCCCCAGTCCAGTCATGTTCCTGCAGCTACCCCCCCTCCCCTCCAGTTGGCCGTCTCAGGCCCCAGTCCAGTCATGTTCCTCCAGCTACCCCCTCCCCTCCAGTTGGCTGTCTCAGGCCCCAGTCCAGTCATGTTCCTCCAGCTACCCCCCCCTCCCCTCCAGTTGGCTGTCTCAGGCCCCAGTCCAGTCATGTTCCTCCAGCTACCCCCCCCTCCCAGCTACCTCCCCTCCAGTTGGCCGTCTCAGGCCCCAGTCCAGTCATGTTCCTACAGCTACCCCCCCTCCTCCAGCTACCTCCCCTCCAGTTGGCCGTCTCAGGCCCCAGTCCAGTCATGTTCCTACAGCTACCCCCCTCCCCTCCAGTTGGCCGTCTCAGGCCCCAGTCCAGTCATGTTCCTACAGCTACCCCCCTCCTCCAGCTACCTCCCCTCCAGTTGGCCGTCTCAGGCCCCAGTCCAGTCATGTTCCTCCAGCTACCCCCTCCTCCAGCTACCTCCCCTCCAGTTGGCCGTCTCAGGCCCCAGTCCAGTCATGTTCCTACAGCTACCCCCCTAGACAGCTGTCTCAGGCCCCAGTCCAGTCATGTTCCTACAGCTACCCCCCCCCTCCAGCTACCTCCCCTCCAGTTGGCCGTCTCAGGCCCCAGTCCAGTCATGTTCCTCCAGCTGTATCCTCTTCCTCCAGCAGGCTCCTGATAACACTGGTTATTTATTGCTTTAAACCTTTTCCCCTACTGTCCTGGCTTTCAAAGCCTCCATCAGGCCTGCTCTCAAGACACACACGCTAAACACTCCTGTGAGCGTGTCTGCGAGTGCGAGCGTGTCTGCGAGTGCGAGCGTGTCTGCGAGCGTGTCTGCGGACCAGCTAAGCTAGTTTGCAACGACGCTGGTCCCAGATTTGTGACAACGTTATCTAAACCTGTATATTTTCGACCGAGGCCGATGCCAGGAAGTAAAAGCAGGAAGTGCACCCTTCCATCCGTGCTGTGATTTGTTCAGTCAGCTCAACTGACACTACAAACAAAATGCATTCCGTTGCATGAGCCGCATCATTTGAATGAACATTCCAAAATGCATTCCGCTGCATGAGCCGCATCATTTGAATGAACATTCCAAAATGCATTCCGCTGCATGAGCCGCATCATTTGAATGAACATTCCGCTGCATGAGCCGCATCATTTGAATGAACATTCCGCTGCATGAGCCGCATCATTTGAATGAACATTCCAAAATGACCCTGGAAGTGATTGCATCACAATACAAGGCAGCCATTGGGAATGTGCCCATGAGTTCCACCAGTCAAATTGCCACGGTGAGAGCTAGGTCGCTAATATACAGGTCAACACAACGTTGTCACAAATCTGGAACCAGCGCCGTTGATAACCACCAGTAAAGTCGCTAACGAGGCGTGTTCCTATAAGAGCAAGAGGGGGAAGCAGTGCATAATCATTTTTAAGCAGAATGTTTGTAATGATTTGTCATATTAAAGACTTAAAAGACCATCGAAGCCATCCATCCAACCTATTTATTCAGATCTGGCAGTTCAAAGACAATCCATTGGGCCTAGTTATTGTTCATTAGCAACCTACTTGTAGTTTCTGTGCCTTTTTTTTTTTATTTGACCTAAAACTAGAACTGTCTTTTGGGTGTCATGGGAATGTAACATATATATATATATATTTTTTTTTTAAGCTGCAATAAAGCTGCAGTATTTTAAAGCTGCCACCCGACAGTAAAGTGAACAGCTGTTGTATTTATCATGGATCCACATTAAGCGGCTACTCTTCCTGGAGTCCAGCAAAATTAAGGTTTTTCTAGAGGGTTTTGACGTCTCACACATTACGAAAAGGATAGTCCAAAACTGTACAGGCTAAAAATATATATATATTTTTAAATTGAACCTTTTATTTAACTAGGCATGTCAGTTAAGAAAAACATCTTATTTACAATGACAGCCTACCGGTGAACAGTGGGTTAACTGCCTTGTTCAGGGGCAGAACGACAGATTTTTACCTTGTCAGCTCGGGGGATTCTATCCAGCAACCTTTCAGTTAGAAGCCCGACGCTCTAACCACTAGACTACCTGCCTCCTCTAACCACTAGACTACCTGCCTCCTCTAACCACTAGACTACCTGCCTCCTCTAACCACTAGACTACCTGCCTCCTCTAACCACTAGACTACCTGCCTCCTCTAACCACTAGACTACCTGCCTCCTCTAACCACTAGACTACCTGCCTCCTCTAACCACTAGACTACCTGCCTCCTCTAACCACTAGACTACCTGCCTCCTCTAACCACTAGACTACCTGCCTCCTCTAACCACTAGACTACCTGCCTCCTCTAACCACTAGGCTACCTGCCTCCTCTAACCACTAGGCTACCTGCCTCCTCTAACCACTAGGCTACCTGCCTCCTCTAACCACTAGGCTACCTGCCTCCTCTAACCACTAGGCTACCTGCCTCCTCTAACCACTAGGCTACCTGCCTCCTCTAACCACTAGGCTACCTGCCTCCTCTAACCACTAGGCTACCTGCCTCCTCTAACCACTAGACTACCTGCCTCCTCTAACCACTTGGCTACCTGCCTCCTCTAACCACTAGGCTACCTGCCTCCTCTAACCACTAGGCTACCTGCCTCCTCTAACCACTAGGCTACCTGCCTCCTCTAACCACTAGGCTACCTGCCTCCTCTAACCACTAGGCTACCTGCCTCCTCTAACCACTAGACTACCTGCCTCCTCTAACCACTAGACTACCTGCCTCCTCTCACCACTAGGCTACCTGCCTCCTCTAACCACTAGGCTACCTGCCTCCTCTCACCACTAGGCTACCTGCCTCCTCTAACCACTAGGCTACCTGCCTCCTCTAACCACTAGGCTACCTGCCTCCTCTAACCACTAGGCTACCTGCCTCCTCTAACCACTAGGCTACCTGCCTCCTCTAACCACTAGGCTACCTGCCTCCTCTAACCACTAGGCTACCTGCCTCCTCTAACCACTAGGCTACCTGCCTCCTCTAACCACTAGGCTACCTGCCTCCTCTAACCACTAGGCTACCTGCCTCCTCTAACCACTAGGCTACCTGCCTCCTCTAACCACTAGGCTACCTGCCTCCTCTAACCACTAGGCTACCTGCCTCCTCTAACCACTAGGCTACCTGCCTCCTCTAACCACTAGGCTACCTGCCTCCGCTAGCCACTAGGCTACCTGCCTTCTCTAGCCACTAGGCTACCTGCCTCCTCTAACCACTAGGCTACCTGCCTCTTCTAACCACTAGGCTACCTGCCTCCTGTAACCACTAGGCTATCTGCCTACTCTAACCACTAGGCTACCTGCCTCCTCTAGCCACTAGGCTACCTGCCTTCTCTGGCCACTAGGCTACCTGCCTCCCTCCTCTAACCACTAGGCTACCTGCCTCCTCTAACCACTAGGCTCCCTCCCTCCTCTAACCACTAGGCTACCTGCCTCCTCTAACCACTAGGCTACCGGCCCCCTCTAACCACTAGGCTACCTGCCTCCTTCCACTAACCACTAGGCTACATGCCTCCTCTAACCACGAGGCTACCTGCCTCCTCTAACCACTAGGCTACCTGCCTCCTCTAACCACTAGGCTACCTGCCTCCTCTAACCACTAGGCTACCTGCCTCCTCTAACCACTAGGCTACCTGCCTCCTCTAACCACTAGGCTACCTGCCTCCTCTAACCACTAGGCTACCTGCCTCCTCTAACCACTAGGCTACCTGCCTCCTCTAACCACTAGGCTACCTGCCTCCTCTAACCACTAGGCTACCTGCCTCCTCTAACCACTAGGCTACCTGCCTCCTCTAACCACTAGGCTACCTGCCTCCTCTAACCACTAGGCTACCTGCCTCCTCTAACCACTAGGCTACCTGCCTCCTCTAACCACTAGGCTACCTGCCTCCTCTAACCACTAGGCTACCTGCCTCCTCTAACCACTAGGCTACCTGCCTCCTCTAACCACTAGGCTACCTGCCTCCTCTAACCACTAGGCTACCTGCCTCCTCTAACCACTAGGCTACCTGCCTCCTCTAACCACCAGGCTACCTGCCTCCTCTAACCACTAGGCTACCTGCCTCCTCTAACCACTAGGCTACCTGCCTCCTCTAACCACTAGGCTACCTGCCTCCTCTAACCACTAGGCTACCTGCCTCCTCTAACCACCAGGCTACCTGCCTCCTCTAACCACCAGGCTACCTGCCTCCTCTAACCACCAGGCTACCTGTCTCCTCTAACCACCAGGCTACCTGCCTCCTCTAACCACCAGGCTACCTGCCTCCTCTAACCACCAGGCTACCTGCCTCCTCTAACCACTAGGCTACCTGCCTCCTCTAACCACTAGGCTACCTGCCTCCTCTAACCACTAGGCTACCTGCCTCCTCTAACCACTAGGCTACCTGCCTCCTCTAACCACTAGGCTACCTGCCTCCTCTAACCACTAGGCTACCTGCCTCCTCTAACCACTAGGCTACCTGCCTCCTCTAACCACTAGGCTACCTGCCTCCTCTAACCACTAGGCTACCTGCCTCCTCTAACCACTAGGCTACCTGCCTCCTCTAACCACTAGGCTACCTGCCTCCTCTAACCACTAGGCTACCTGCCTCCTCTAACCACTAGGCTACCTGCCTCCTCTAACCACTAGGCTACCTGCCTCCTCTAACCACTAGGCTACCTGCCTCCTCTAACCACTAGGCTACCTGCCTCCTCTAACCACTAGGCTACCTGCCTCCTCTAACCACTAGGCTACCTGCCTCCTCTAACCACTAGGCTACCTGCCTCCTCTAACCACTAGGCTACCTGCCTCCTCTAACCACTAGGCTACCTGCCTCCTCTAACCACTAGGCTACCTGCCTCCTCTAACCACTAGGCTACCTGCCTCCTCTAACCACTAGGCTACCTGCCTCCTCTAACCACTAGGCTACCTGCCTCCTCTAACCACTAGGCTACCTGCCTCCTCTAACCACTAGGCTACCTGCCTCCTCTAACCACTAGGCTACCTGCCTCCTCTAACCACTAGGCTACCTGCCTCCTCTAACCACCTGGCTACCTGCCTCCTCTAACCACCTGGCTACCTGCCTCCTCTAACCACCAGGCTACCTGTCTCCTCTAACCACCAGGCTACCTGTCTCCTCTAACCACCAGGCTACCTGCCTCCTCTAACCACCAGGCTACCTGCCTCCTCTAACCACCAGGCTACCTGCCTCCTCTAACCACCAGGCTACCTGCCTCCTCTAACCACCAGGCTACCTGCCTCCTCTAACCACCAGGCTACCTGCCTCCTCTAAAAAAATATAGGCCTATAGCATGTTCAAAAGCTAAACATCTGTATTTCCTTGTAATTCATTTTTTTTCAATGGCTTCGCTTGTGTCCTCGCCAGCTAGGGCAAAGCAGCACGTTGCCTCGTTCCACTGTTATGGTCTTGTGTCCTCGCCAGCTAGGGCGGAGCAGCACTTTGCCTCGTTCCACTGTTATGGTCTTGTGTCCTCGCCAGCTAGGGCGAAGCAGCACGTTGCCTCGTTCCACTGTTATGGTCTTGTGTCCTCGCCAGCTAGGGCGAAGCAGCACGTTGCCTCGTTCCACTGTTACGGTCTTGTGTCCTCGCCAGCTAGGGCGAAGCAGCACGTTGCATCGTTCCACTGTTATGGTCTTGTGTCCTCGCCAGCTTGGGCGAAGCAGCACGTTGCATCATTCCACTGTTATGGTCTTGTGTCCTCGCCAGCTAGGGCGAAGCAGCACGTTGCCTCTTTCCACTGTTATGGTCTTGTGTCCTCGCCAGCTAGGGCGAAGCACCACGTTGCCTCGTTCCACTGTTATGGTCTTGTGTCCTCGCCAGCTTGGGCGAAGCAGCACGTTGCATCATTCCACTGTTATGGTCTTGTCCTCGCCAGCTTGGGCGAAGCAGCACGTTGCATCATTCCACTGTTATGGTCTTGTGAGTCACTGATGCATCTTTTTTTTGGAATGAAAATGGGAACCAATGGGAGAGATGGAAAAATACTATGATATTTTCATCAACCAAACGGACTTACATTCTCATTCATAATTATCAAGACATGAGGAGAGTATCAAAAATAGTTTTAAAAGATGCCCTTTGACTTTAAGCTGATCCTCGGATAGATCTTTAATGGAATAGCCTACACAGTCAACTTACAATGTGGTATTCTGTTCTTTTGTAATGGCCTACATTGTCCGTATTATAATGAGACTAAATGAAACGACATAGGACAAATGGATTTTGTAATGTTGTCCTATATTACATTTACTTAGACTGTTAAAATGGCAGACATTTTATATAAACGTTGGATTTGCGTGGTCCAAATTTTCGGTTTATAGATGTTTTCTGTTGGTAAGCCTACCCATGTCTCTCCTCCAATGGGAAAGCCTGCTCTCTCCTCCAGTGGGAAAGCCTGCTCTCTCCTCCAGTGGGAAAGCCTGCTCTCTCCTCCAATGGGAAAGCCTGCTCTCTCCTCCACTGGAAAAGCCTGCTCTCTCCTCCAATGGGAAAGCCTGCTCTCTCCTCCAATGGGAAAGCCTGCTCTCTCCTCCAATGGGAAAGCCTGCTCTCTCCTCCAATGGGAAAGCCTGCTCTCTCCTCCAATGGGAAAGCCTGCTCTCTCCTCCAATGGGAAAGCCTGCTCTCTCCTCCAATGGGAAAGCCTGCTCTCTCCTCCAATGGGAAAGCCTGCTCTCTCCTCCAATGGGAAAGCCTGCTCTCTCCTCCAATGGGAAAGCCTGCTCACTGATGTCAATACCGAAGCGGATAATTGTGCCTTGATTTGAATCTGGAGTTCTGTGAATAATGATGACTGAGAGCCCAGTGTGGCCCAGTAGAGCCCTTTAGTCAGAGGCTGTCGGTACCTTTCTGTCTTTATATAAATCACAACGGTTCCATTTTCGAATAATTTGACAGTCGGTTTTAACTGAAACGTCGAGCCTTTTACCAGATGTTTTCCCCACCACATTAAATGTTTCATTTTCAGAACTTTAAATTTATTTTATTTTACCTTTATTTAACTAGGCAAGTGATTTAAGAACATATTCTTATTTTCAATGACGGCCTGGGAACAGTGGGTTAACTGCCTGTTCAGGGGCAGAACGACAGATTTGTACCTTGTCAGGTCGGGGGTTTGAACTTGCAACCTTCTGGTTACTAGTCCAACGCTCTAACCACTCTGCCGCCCCGACCAAATTATATATATATAGATATCTATATATTATTTATATATATATATCTATATATTATCTATATTTATATATATATATATATATATATATATATATATAATTGGTCATATAAAGAACAGCTATACATGATTTAATGAAAAGCAGCAAACATGTTGTTTCACGTTCTTTAATAAAAGAGTCAGACAACAGGCTAAACAGCTGCCTTCACAGTTCCCCTTCACAGTTCCCCTGCCAAATCGGCCGACAAGAAAAGTCAACTTATCTCGACGAAGTTGATTGCGTAAGGGGGGTCTGTGCACCACTTTGTACCTTCCCTTTTGCTTGACAAAAAAACGCGTGTGAGACCTAGACTAAAATCACGCCCTATTTCCCCTACGTAGTACACTGCTTTTGGGCCTATGAGCCCTGCCCTGGTCAACGAATGATCACTGTAATAGGGCAAAGGGTGCTATTTGGGACGTAGCCCCTTAGTTGAGATAAAGAAAAAGATTTATCGTTTTCTATTTTTGCACTCCCTTTCTAAATGTTTCAACATCATGGCAGGATCTATCGTTAGGCAGCTACTGCAGGTTGCCAAGGAAGTGTTATGGAATACCTAGTGGGTGCCAAGGTCACTGTCGATATGGAAACAGCTGAGTGCCAATCAGAGTGACTCCTGCCAAAAAAAACAAAAAAAAAACCAGATTAGCCAATCACCATCGCTTTAAACCACTCAGCCAATCACCATGGCTTTAAACCACTCAGCCAATCACCATGGCTTTAAACCACTCAGCCAATCACCACGGGTTCACCCCCAGACAGATGGACTAATCTGACAACTAACAAATGAATGGCCAGATGAAGAGAAGTCTTTTATTTAACGAGGCAAGTCAGTTAAGATCAAATTCTTATTTATAACGACGGCCTATCAACTGCCTGTTCAGAGGGCAGAACGACAGATTTGTACCTTGTCAGCTCGGAGATTCGATCCAGCAACCTTCCGGTTACTAGCTCAATGCTCTCACCACTAGGCTACCTCCCAAATGGCATCCCGCTAACACCTTACATGGGGAATAGGGTGTGATTTAGGATGGTTGTCACATGAAGACAGTGTGCGGCTGGAGAGAGTTGTGTTCTTTTAATAAGGATTCCTTTAATTTAATTAATGAGCCACAGAATCCAGTAGGCCTGGGAATTTCCAGGGAGCTCACGATACTTGGCGATACGATATGTATTGCGATTCGATGTTCCAAACATATTGCTTACCATTTGTCTTCTGCAGAGGGACGAGAGCCATGAGAAAATGAGTCGACAATCATGGAAATGAAAGTGCTTGAAAACGAATTGGTTTCCTAATTTAAAAATAAATAAATTATAATTAAATAAAAAATCCTCTGGCCTCCATTGATTTCCCTTTCCTAATTCTAATTCCTACAAGGGTTAAACTCCAAGAACTTTTGAACGGATTACAATCGAGACATGAGGTTTGGACCATTTTGGTTTTCGTAGAGGATTATTTCTAAACATTATTATTGGACACACTACTTTGCTACGCATCCGTGGGGTTTAAGGAGCATACGTGGGTATACAGCGTATAGCCTCCACTACAACACTGTGTCTCTGTCAACTAGGCAGCCAGGCCAGGTGAAGCCAGGCCAGGCCAGGTGAAGCCAGGCCAGGCCAGGTGAAGCCAGGCCAGGCCAGGTGAAGCCAGGCCAGGCCAGGTGAAGCCAGGCCAGGCCAGGTGAAGCCAGGCCAGGCCAGGTGAAGCCAGGCCAGGCCAGGTGAAGCCAGGCCAGGCCAGGTGAAGCCAGGTCAGGTGAGGCCAAGTGAAGCCAGGTCAGGTGAAGCCAGGCCAGGTGAAGCCAGGCCAGGTCAGGCGAAGCCAGGCCAGGTCAGGCGAAGCCAGGTCAGGTGAGGCCAAGTGAAGCCAGGCCAGGTGAAGCCAGGCCAGGCCAGGTGAAGCCAGGCCAGGCCAGGTGAAGCCAGGCCAGGCCAGGTGAAGCCAGGCCAGGCCAGGTGAAGCCAGGCCAGGCCAGGTGAAGCCAGGCCAGGCCAGGTGAAGCCAGGTCAGGTCAGGTGAATCCAGGTCAGGTGAGGCCAAGTGAAGCCAGGTCAGGTGAAGCCAGGCTAAGTGAGGTCAGTATTGCAGTTACACTCTCATATCAGTCACCTCCACAGCCTGACAGCTGATAAATGGTTGGACAGATGATAAAAGTGGGTTACTGGTTTATGCTGTGGGGTCGGACACACTAGGCCTGGAGCTGGAGTGTGTCCTAAATGGCCTGTGCAGCAGAGAGCCTGGGTCTGGGAGGAGGAGAGGAGTGGCCTTTCTCAGCTAACGAAGGCCATCAATCCCCAACCAGGACAAGACATCAACAACAACAGATCGGAGAGACAGCTTTTTGAAGCCAGGGAGTGTAGTCATAAAGAATCTCTCCGTAGCCTGTGGGCTCAGATACACTGTGCCTGGATGTGAGTGGAGGCTGGGTTTATATAGCAGAGACGCGCCAGTACCTTTCCTCACAAATGAAACGAAGGCCATCGATCCTGAACACTGGGTTGAACCGTGAGGGAGAGCAGTCCAGCTCAGCCAGGACAGGGCATCAACAACAGACCAGCAAGATAGGTTTTGCTACTGTAGGCAGCGTTAGCTAGCGCTAGTTCAGTTGTAACTGCTGGTATTTTTCATCCTATAGATTGTTCTCCATCTTTTTAAATAGAGAGCTTTTTTTTCTCCATGAATGTGAACAGTATGTTTGGAACATCACATTTAAAATCACAGTAACGAATCACACTACATATAGAATCACACTGCATATAGAATCACACTGCATATAGAATCATGAGAATCACACTACATATAGAATCACACTACATATAGAATCACGATAATCACACTGCATATAGAATCACGATAATCACACTGCATATAGAATCACGATAATCACACTGCATATAGAATCACGATAATCACACTGCATATAGAATCACGATAATCACACTGCATATAGAATCATGAGAATCACACTACATATAGAATCATGACAATCACACTGCATATAGAATCATGAGAATCACACTACATTGAGAATCACATTACATATAGAATCATGAGAATCACACTACATATAGAATCATGAGAATCACACTACATATAGAATCATGATAATCACAATACAAAAAGAATCACGAGAATCACACTGCATATAGAATCATGATAATCACAATACATATAGAATCACTAGAATCACACTGCATATAGAATCATGAGAATCACACTACATATAGACTCACGAGAATCACAATGCATATAGAATCACGAGAACCACAATGCATATAGAATCACAAAATATATATATATAGAATCACAACAATCACAATATATATAGAATCACAAGAATCACAATACATATAGAATCACAAGAATCACAATGCATATAGAATCACGAGAATCACACTACATATAGAATCATGGGAATCACACTACATATAGAATCACAATGCATATAGAATCATGAGAATCGCACTACATATAGAATCACAATATATATAGAATCATGATAATCACAATGCATATAGATTCATGAGAATCACAATACATATAGAATCACAATATATATATATAGAATCACGGGAATCACAATGCATATAGAATCGCAATACATATAGAATATCAAGAATCACACTACATATTGAATCATGAGAATCACAATGCATATAGAATCATGAGAATCACAATGCATATTGAATATCAAGAATCACACTACATATTGAATCATGAGAATCACAATGCATATAGAATCATGAGAATCACACTACATATAGAATATCAAGAATCACACTACATATAGAATCACGAGAATCACAATGCATATAGAATCACGAGAATCACAATGCATATAGAATCACAATGCATATAGAATCACGAGAATCACAATGCATATAGAATCACGAGAATCACAATGCATATAGAATCACGAGAATCACAATGCATATAGAATCACGAGAATCACAATGCATATGGAATCACGAGAATCACAATGCATATAGAATCACGAGAATCACAATGCATATAGAGTCACGAGAATCACAATGCATATAGAATCACGAGAATCACAATGCATATGCAGGACAGACAGACAGACAGACATGAAGGCAGGCAGACAGACATGAAGGCAGGCAGACACAGACATTAATGTAGGCAGACACAGACATGAATGTAGGCAGACACAGACATGAATGTAGGCAGACAGACACAGACATGAATGTAGGCAGACAGACACAGACATGAAGGCAGACAGACAGACATGAAGGCAGACAGACAGACATGAAGGCAGACAGACAGACATGAAGGCAGGCAGACACAGACATGAATGTAGGCAGACACAGACATGAATGTAGGCAGACAGACACAGACATGAAGGCAGACAGACAGACAGACATGAAGGCAGACAGACAGACAGACATGAAGGCAGACAGACAGACAGACATGAAGGCAGACAGACAGACATGAAGGCAGACAGACAGACAGACATGAAGGCAGGCAGACAGACAGACATGAAGGCAGGCAGGCAGACAGACATGAAGGCAGGCAGACAGACATGAAGGCAGACAGACAGACATGAAGGTAGACAGACATGAAGGCAGGCAGACACAGACATGAATGTAGGCAGACACAGACATGAATGTAGGCAGACAGACACAGACATGAAGGCAGACAGACAGACATGAAGGCAGACAGACAGACATGAAGGCAGGCAGACAGACAGACATGAAGGCAGGCAGACAGACAGACATGAAGGCAGGCAGACAGACAGACATGAAGGCAGACAGACAGACAGACATGAAGGCAGGCAGACAGACAGACATGAAGGCAGGCAGACAGACAGACATGAAGGCAGGCAGACAGACAGACATGCAGGCAGGCAGACAGACATGAAGGCAGGCAGACAGACATGAAGGCAGGCAGACAGACAGACAGACATGAAGGTAGGCAGACAGACAGACATGAAGGTAGGCAGACAGACAGACAGACATGAAGGTAGGCAGACAGACAGACATGAAGGTAGGCAGACAGGAAGGATAGAAGGCAGACAGGAAGGCAGGCAGGAAGGAAGGCAGACAGGAAGGAAGGCAGACAGGAAGGAAGGAAGGAAGGCAGGAAGGAAGGAAGGCAGTAAGGAAGGCAGGAAGGAAGGCAGGAAGGAAGGAAGGAAGGAAGGAAGCAGCAACCTTTTCAACTTCAGATATAAACAGCTCAACTCTTCCTAATCCATTACCTGGCCTTAACATTAAGCTGGCAATGCTTCAAACCCCTGACAAGAGGACGCTTCCACAGGCAAGGAGAAACCGGTAACATGCAAAGAGGTGTGGCTCGATGTCTGGTTCGTCGTGGCGATCCAAACTGACTGAGCATCCCAAATAGCACCATATTCTTTCTGGGCCCTTGTCAAAGTACTGCACTAAATAGGTATTAGGGTGCCATTTGGTGCAAGCTAGGTCTGTGATTGGTCGAGCTCTCTCCCCAACCCCGAGTAGCCTTGTCTGAGCCACAGCAGCCCATATGAGCCAAGCTCCTGTTTCTGTAGTGAGACAGCTTGATGTACCAGGACACCCCCTGGACAGGACACTAGTCTATCTCCTGTTTCTGTAGTGTGAGACAGCTTGATGCAGCCAGTAACAAACCCGTCAAGCATCAATTCAAGCAGGCAGGTTCGGAGTGGACCTATCACGTTTCAGAGAAGGGGTGTTTCGTAGGAGGAGCATGTGGTCCAGCCAGTGACAGGAGAGCGTCCCTCAGGTGGCCATGGCAACACACTCGGGTCAACATTCCTGCTGCACATTCTAGCTGCTGTTAAGCTTTGTGTGTGTGTGTGCACGTATGTGTGTGCATGTGTGTGTGTGTGTGTGCGTGTGCGTGTGTGTGTGTGTACGGGCACTCGTGGATTGAGCCAACTAACAAGTGGTTAGGTAACACAGCCTCAATTCTTAATTACTAAACGGTTAAATTAAATCGTTAACCAGTTGTTCCACACTTGGCAAACTGTTCATCAGACAGGAGGAGGAGGAGGAGGAAGAGGAGGAGGAAGAGGAGGAGGAGGGTAAACTCTGATGGTTCATCTGGGGTCAACAAGGTTGTCCTGAGGACTGAGGAGGAAACAACAGCATGTTGGAAGAATTGTGTGATCGTTCTTCCATCTCCGTCTGGGGGTTAATGAGTTTCTTCTTTAAGAACTGGGGTGAAAGGTCAACAACAGCAACGGGCTGTCAGGGGGGGGGCTATGGGAGAGCATCCCATGCCATGTACAAAATGGCACCCTATTCCTTTTGTAGTGCACTGATTATAATGGTTCTGATCTGATAAAGTAGTGCACTATATATTTGATTATAATGGTTCTGATCTGATAAAGTAGTGCACTATATATTTGATTATAATGGTTCTGATCTGATAAAGTAGTGCACTATATATTTGATTATAATGGTTCTGATCTGATAAAGTAGTGCACTATATATTTGATTATAATGGTTCTGATCTGATAAAGTAGTGCACTATATATTTGGACCGTGGTACTACTGTGTACTCATTCCCAATCTGTCCCCATCCTATATCCATCTCCCCGCTTTTATCTATTAGGAGCACAACGGGAGTAAATGAGGGTTTGTATTCCAAATGGTAGCCTATTCTCTACATAGTGCACTTCTTTTGACTCTATAGTGCACTATACAGAGGTTAGGGTGCCATTTGGGAGCGTTCGGGGCCTGGTGGAGAGATTAGGGTCTGGTGTTATTAGGTAGGGTCGTGTAAAGGGGGGGGGGCTGTAAATGGACATGCCAGATGGACCAAACAGAAAATAGGAAGCGACCTCTGATTTAACGTAAGAGTGGCTCCGAAAATGAAAATGGCACACTATTCTCTACGTAGTGCACTTGTTTTGACAAGATCCCCTATGGGTTATGTGCACTATGTAGGAAGTAGGGTGTCAGATGGAGGCTCGAGGAGAGAAAACAGGAAGTAGGTACTGAGTGGCGACAGGCGGCGCTCCCAAGCCAGGTGAGGTAAGGGGGGGGGGGGGGATGTCGTCGGGGGGGGGGGGGGTGTTTTCCTGACAACAGGAAAGTATCTGGTCGTATCAACGAGAATGCAGCCTGTAGCGTCTATATTTGACTTGTGTTTTTCCTCAAACGCCTTTAGCAAAACAAAACAAGAAGGGAGTCAGAAGTCAGACTAAATATCTAGAGTAATGATGGCCCTGGTAGACGTATATGCATATGAAATGTATAAAACACCTCTCCTCTCCTCTCTGTCTAATGTAATACCTCAGCCTTATAAACACCTCTCCTCTCTCTGTCTAATGTAATACCTCACCTTATAAACACCTCTCCTCTCTCTGTCTAATGTAATACCTCAGCCTTATAAACACCTCTCCTCTCTGTCTAATGTAATACCTCAGCCTTATAAACACCTCTCCTCTCTCTGTCTAATGTAATACCTCAGCCTTATAAACACCTCTCCTCTCTGTCTAATGTAATACCTCAGCCTTATAAACACCTCTCCTCTCTCTGTCTAATGTAATACCTCAGCCTTATAAACACCTCTCCTCTCTGTCTAATGTAATACCTCAGCCTTATAAACACCTCTCCTCTCTGTCTAATGTAATACCTCGGCCCTATAAACACCTCTCCTCTCTCTGTCTAATGTAATACCTCACCTTATAAACACCTCTCCTCTCTCTGTCTAATGTAATACCTCAGCCTTATAAACACCTCTCCTCTCTCTGTCTAATGTAATACCTCAGCCTTATAAACACCTCTCCTCTCTCTGTCTAATGTAATACCTCAGCCTTATAAACACCTCTCCTCTCTGTCTAATGTAATACCTCAGCCTTATAAACACCTCTCCCCTCTCTGTCTAATGTAATACCTCAGCCTTATAAACACCTCTCCTCTCCTCTCTGTCTAATGTAATACCTCAGCCTTATAAACACCTCTCCTCTCTGTCTAATGTAATACCTCACCTTATAAACACCTCTCCCCTCTCTGTCTAATGTAATACCTCAGCCTTATAAACACCTCTCCTCTCCTCTCTGTCTAATGTAATACCTCAGCCTTATAAACACCTCTCCTCTCTGTCTAATGTAATACCTCAGCCTTATAAACACCTCTCCTCTCTCTGTCTAATGTAATACCTCACCTTATAAACACCTCTCCTCTCTGTCTAATGTAATACCTCAGCCTTATAAACACCTCTCCTCTCTGTCTAATGTAATACCTCAGCTTTATAAACACCTCTCCTCTCTGTCTAATGTAATACCTCAGCCTTATAAACACCTCTCTGTCTAATGTAATACCTCGGCCTTATAAACACCTCTCCTCTCTGTCTAATGTAATACCTCAGCCTTATAAACACCTCTCCTCTCTCTGTCTAATGTAATACCTCAGCCTTATAAACACCTCTCCTCTCTCTGTCTAATGTAATACCTCAGCCTTATAAACACCTCTCCTCTCTGTCTAATGTAATACCTCAGCCTTATAAACACCTCTCCTCTCTCTGTCTAATGTAATACCTCAGCCTTATAAACACCTCTCCTCTCCTCTCTCTGTCTAATGTAATACCTCAGCCTTATAAACACCTCTCCTCTCCTCTCTCTGTCTAATGTAATACCTCAGCCTTATAAACACCTCTCCTCTCTCTGTCTAATGTAATACCTCAGCCTTTTAAACACCTCTCCTCTCTCTCTGTCTAATGTAATACCTCAGCCTTATAAAACACCTCTCCTCTCTGTCTGTAAAACTCTCTCTCTCTCTCTCTCTCTCTCTGTCTCTCTCTCTCTCTCTCTCTCTCTCTCTGTGTCTCTCTCAATTCAATATAGTTTTATTGGCATCGGAAATGTGTTGACATTGCCAAAGAAAGTGAAATAAACAAAATTGAGACGACACTCACTCTTTCTCTCTCTGTCTCTCTCTCTCTCTGTTTCTCAATTCAATTCAAGGGGCTTTATTGGCATGGGAAACGTGTTAACATTGACAAAGCAAGTGAAATAGATAATAAAAGTTAAATTAACAATACAAA